>NW_024816905.1:0-2132 GCF_019175285.1 Sceloporus undulatus | reverse complement strand
TTCTTTTGGCCCACCCAGCCTTTTATTGCTTAGTCTGGTAGCAGTGGCTCTCCAGTTTCAGACCAGCTCTCTTCTATCACTTGGGGGTTTCCCATCCAAGCCTAACTTAGTGTGATCCTGTTTAGCTTCCAAAATTAAGTGAGTTTAGTGTAATCACTGCCATGTAGGTCAGGGGTAGGCAACCTTTTTGAGCAGGGAGCCGGGTTGCTGTCCCTCAGACAACTTGGGGGGGGGGGGGGGGCCGGGGGGGGGGGGGGCCACCCGCCGGGGGGGGGGCCGCGCGCCGGGGGTGGAGCTTCCACCCTCCGGGGACCAGGCCTCCTCCTCTTTGCTGGCCCCTGACGGGGCTCCAGGCCCCGTCAGAGGCCGGCAAAAAAGCCAGCAGGGGCCGCCAGTGCTGGAAGCCTTACCCCTCTTTGCCGCCGGAGCCCTCCTGGGGGGGGGCCAGCAATGGCATCAGGCTCCCAAGAGGCCCGCTGCCACCACCGGAGCCCTCCTGAGGTGCCCCAGCGACGGCATCCAGCATCCCAGAGGCCCGCCGCCGCCAGAGCCCTCCTGGGGGACCCCAGTGATAGCAACGGGCCTCCTAGAGGCCCGCTGCCGCCGCCGGAGCCCTTTTCCAGGACTCCAGCGGCTGCAGTGGGCCTCCTAGAAGTCACTGCCAATGGCGGCGAAGTCTCGTGCAACCTTTTGTGTGGTCACGCAAGACTTCACTGCTATGGGCGCCGTCATTTTGGGGGGGGGGGAAATGGCGGCGCCCATAGCGGCAAAAAGCCGCAATTGGTGGTGGTGGCGGCGGCAGCCGGGGGCTAGCTGAAAGGCCTCCGCGGGCCAGATCCAGCCCGCGGGGTGGAGGTTGCCAACCCCTGATGTAGGTTCTGCTTTATTGCCTGAAATCTATGTGTATGACTGAATTTCTTGGTTTTCAAAGTAACAGTAGTTAAATTCTCCAAGGATGCCTTACGACATTCACTGTCCTTTGTGTGGCCCAACACACCTCAGATTGTTTGCATCTGATATAACCCAGCAGGATTTTCTAGCAGAATTGAGCGATTCTGGAATTTAAAGTCCAGAAGGTGGCTTCTCCAACCCATAGGACAATAGTTCTCAAACTTTGATCCTATAGCTGCTTTGAACATCTTCTAGAAAGCCCCGACACCTTGGCCAACAGTCAGAAATTCTGGGAGATGAAGTCCAAAATATCTGGAGTACCAAAGTTGGGAAACTGCTTGTTATAGGATATGTTTATTACCTCCTGTGTGCAGCTGTGATATTTTAGGATACATTAGAATATATTTGTTACTTTTATGTGCAGTCTTGATATTTTGCATTCCTAGAAGCCAAGTGGAAGAGAGATGTTCTTTGCATACTCATTAACATCTCTTCTGTTCTTTACAGCGAGCCCTCACTTACCTGAGGTAGCTCCATAACAGCTCTCTCCATTTTTCCACAAAGAGGACTAGATTCAGGATGTCAATGAGATGTCTTCCTACTTCCTGTGGGTGAAGGAAACAAGGAAAGATGGTGGAATTTTATCATGCTTCCTAGGGCAATCCTTTGTGTCTACCACTTGGGTCTCTTGTCTGTTTAGCCGGAGTTCTGTATTGGACTATGAAAGGCTGAGTTTTTAATGTATGGCAGGACTAGAAATTGTGTTGGGAGTGCCAACACATCTGATGGTCCTGGTGAGAAATCTGTACTCAGGACAGAACATGGAGAAACAGAATGGTTCGCAATTGACAAAGGAGTCAGACAAGGCCGCATCTTACCACCCTACTTGTTTAACTTATATGCAGCACGTATTGTTAGAAAAGCAGGCTTGGACACAGAAGGAGGAGTGAAAATAGGAGGAAGGAATATCAACAACCTAAGATAAGCAGATGACACCATAATATTAGCAGCTAACTTCACAGACCTGGAACAACTACTAAGGAAGATCAAGGAAGAAAGTGCAAAGGCAGATATATTGTTGAACATAAAGAAAATAAAAATAATGACCATGGAGAATCTATACAATTTGAACCTACACAATGAAGAAACTTAAATAGTAAAAGAGTTCTCATACTTAGGATCAAACATTGGGCACGAACAGACAGGACAAAATAAAGCTGCTTCAGGTCACTTTGGAGGTA
>NW_024816904.1:0-2133 GCF_019175285.1 Sceloporus undulatus | reverse complement strand
CTTGCTGCCCCTCATTCCTGGAACCTTCTTCCTCTGCATGCACGGCTCATCACTTCCCTAACCAGCTTTAAGACTGAGCTGAAAACCATATTGTTTAGGGAAGCGTTCTCAGGGAATTTGTGATTGTCATCTGGCTGTCTGATAATATTTGATGTGATTTGTTTTATATTTGATGTTTTTAATTTGTTTTTCTTTTCTATATGGTAATTTTATCTATTCCTCTTTTAATTGTTACTATATTAGAGTGCACGCCTTGGGCAGGCTTTTATATACTCTTTAATTTTACCGACTTTGTACAGCTCTGTGTATAATTACAGCGCTTTAGAAATAAAGTTTAATAATAATAATAATAATAATAATAATAATAATAATAATAATAGGAATGGGAAGGACAGCTATGAAATAACTGAAAAAGATACTGAACAGCAAAGACATACAGTTGAGCACTAAAGTCAGAATCATTCAGGCCATTGTATTCCCAATTACCATGTACAGATGTGAGAGCTGGACAGTGAAGGAAGCAGACAGAAAGAAATTCAACTCATTTGAAATGTGGGGCTGGAGAAGAGTACAGCAATGAACAGCCAAGAAGACAAACAAATGGGTTCTTGAACAGATCAGACCATGGCTCTCCTTGGAAGCAAAGATAATCAAATTGAGACTATTGTACTTTGACCACATAATGAGAAGGCAGGATCACTAGAAAAACAATAATGCTAGGAAAAGTAGAGGGCAGAAGAAAGAGAGGATGGCCACAAACCAGATGGATAGATTCAATTAGGAGGGTTATGGGCAAGGGCTTGCAGGATCTGGGCAGGACAGTGAAGGATAGGGATTCTTGGAGATGTTTATCCACAGAGTCACCATGAGCCGGAACCGACTCAAGGGCAGCTAACAACAACAACATTAAATGTTAGAGGCAAAGTAGTGTAGTGGTTTGAGCACAGGACTAGGACTCTGATGATCAGGATTCAATTCCTCACTTAGCCATGGAAATCTGCTGGATAATCTTGGGAGAGTCACATCTTCTCAGCCCCAGAAAACCACGTGATAGGTCCGCCTTAGGGTCACCATAAGTCAGAAGCGACTTGAAGGCATATATCAACAACAAAGCAAACCTATCGTGAGATTTTCTTGGCAAGATTTGTTAGTAGAGGGTTTATCTTGGTCTTCCTCTGAGGCTGAGACATTGAGATTTCCCACCCAATGGGGTTCTACGGCTGAGTAGGGATTTAAACCCTCGTCTCCAGTGTCATATTCCAATGCTCAAACCACTGCACCATGCCAGCTCTGCCACAATGCACTGGTGTTTTTTAAGTTATGTCCAGCAGTGCCTTCTTTAGCTAGAAGTCACTGTTCCATATCTCAGGCTACTCTGAGTTTTCAGAATATGGCTCTGCATTTTGAAAGACCATTTTTAATTGTTGCTGTCACTTACCAAGGATCACAGAGAAGCAGCTGGTCTCAGCTTGGGAGAGGAGAGGTGAAATCTCAGTTGAAATACATCCATCCCCCCCCCCCCCCATTGGCCCGGCCCCCCCAAATCTTTATGGCCTGAATTGCCTGTCTTTTCCATCCCCTTCCCTCTGGTAAGAAGGAGCAGAAGCTGCCTCTTCTGGGGCTTGGCATTTTCATGGTATGGGAGGTTTTTGCATGGGTACAAGGGAACGAGAATAGCTCTCTATAACTTGTCCAAAAATTGACTTATGTGTGTGTGAATCACTAATAGGAAAAGACTGATTCTTTGATAAAATTACTAGCTTGGTAGATGAAGGGAATGCTGTGGATATAGTATATCTTGATTTCAATAAGGCCTTTGACAGGGTTCCCCATGACATTCTTGCAAACAAGCTTGTAAAATGTGGGCTAGACAAGGCAACTGTTACGTGGATTTGTAATTGGTTGACCGGCCAAACCCAAAGGGTGCTCAACAATGGCACCTTTTCATCCTGGAGAGAAGTAACCAGTGGGGTCCCACAGGGCTCTGTCCTTGGCCCAGTACTGTTCAACATCTTTATCAATGACTTGGAGGAAAAAACTGGGGGAATACTTATCAAATTTGCAGATGACACCAAATTAGGAGGAATAGCTAATACTCCAGAGGACAGGATCAAAATTCAAAATGACCTGAAT
>NW_024816903.1:0-2133 GCF_019175285.1 Sceloporus undulatus | reverse complement strand
AGTGAGATGACATGACTCACTGAAAAAAGAGGATGGTGGTCATTAAAATAGAAGGTAACAGGGAAAGAGTGCTTTACAGGTGGATTGAGACAACGATGGCAAAATATTGAGCTTCCAAAGCCTTGTTCAGCCAGTTAATAGCAAGGTCTATGAAGGTCCCTCATTTTCAGGGTTGCTCTCTAGACTGAAGCTAAATGAACAGCACAGAGAACAGGAAAAGACTCTCTCTTGGGTTCCTTCTGTCTTCATTAGAAAAAAGAAAATCCCTGTAGCTGGGATTACACACAAGGTTTATGCCTAAACTAGGGGTAAGTATTCTGTGGTCCTCCAGGTATCAGTGTACTACAACTCCCAGCATCCTTCTTTTATTTGTTATGCTGTCCAAGGGGCTGATGGGAGATGTAGTCTCTCAACATCTGGGGGGCTATAGGATGTCCATCCCAGTTGAAAGGAGACCAATGGTTTGCAATGGAGGAAACAGAACCACAACCAGAATCCCAGCCCCTCCCCCCATCCCTGGCCCTGATTGGCTGGAACCCCAGCCCCTCCCACCATCCCTGGCTCTGATTGGCTGGAATCCCAGTCTGTCCAACCATCCCTGGCCATTTTGTGTTCCAGTGACCATTTCCTGTTCTGGTAGCCATTTTGTGTTCCAGTGGCCATTTTGTTCCAGAACCTTCTCTGAGTCTCAGTTGAACAGAGGCTTCTCTTTCTCTCCTGACGCTCCAGAGTCAGAAGGAGGCCAGGCTCCTTGGGCCAAAAGGAAGGAAGTGTGTTTCTATGTGTATCTTTTGCGTGTCTTTTCAGAGAGGGTTTTTATATTACACAGCTCTGCTCTTTCTGGGGAACATGGGTTTTAAAAGGGATCAGAAATGGGAGGATAGTTTTAATACAAGCCTCATTCTTCTTCTTCACAAACATTGGGCTTTGGCTTCTAAGAGGAGGCTTCTCCCCCCAAAAAGGCCAAAAGTGGCTCCTTTGGGAGGTTTTAAAAGTCTCCCCAGTTTCCTTATTAAGAGACTTTCAGGGAAGAAGGAAGGAGGCAGACCAGACCATCTCATATTATGACCAAATAAACATAGAAACAAACAAGAACAACAAAAACTAGGATTAGACATAAAGCAAACTGCTTCTTCTTTTAAAGGAAAGCCATTATTAGGAAGGTAAAAACAAGACTTGGGTGCTTCTGCCCTTTTACAACCGACTCAGGCTGTATCTGGACTGCAGAAATAATCCAGTTCGAAACCGCTTTAACTCTCCTGGCTCCATCCTGTGGAATCCTGGGATTTGTAGTTCGTTGTGGCACCAGAGCTCTCTGGCAGAGAAGGCTAAGTGTCCAAAGGTAACATCCCAGGATTCCATAGCACTGAGCGGTTAAAGACAAACCTATTACTCACATTTACCATCCGCTGCTTCCAAACTACCAGACTAACTTTTATTTCTATCTCATTCGTTTTTTAATTATCTGTTAATAAGTTAAAAAGCAAATATATATTGTTCTACTTATACTTTTCCTTACAAATCATTTATTTTCTCTTTCAGTCCTCATTTAAATTGTAAAACAGTTGATACAAAATCACTCTCATTAGATTAAACTCAACATCATTGGGCTTTTTTCTGTTTTACAGCTGTTATATTTCTTTGAATAAATTAAAACACTTCAACTTAAATTAGTTCTCTCCCTAAAGTAGCATTTTCCCTCCATGATTCTGGAGATATTCAATTATACTATTCCACTCGCCTTTATATAAATTTGACGGATCATTTCTAATTCCTTTGAGAGTTTGTCCATTTCCATCATGTCCAGAAGCTTAAATATCCAAACTTCTTTTGAAGGTATTTCTTAATTTTCCATCTCTGAGCAAACACTATTCTTGCAGATGACAACATATAATATTTTACCATGTTTTTTCCTATGGATTGTTCTATTATATTAGGCAAAAATATTCAGGTGAGAATTTAAAAGATATATTTACAACTTTCTTAATTTCAAATTAAATCAACTTCCAAAACTGTATCTCTTTTCCACAAGTCCACCACAAATAATAGATTCAGCCTTGCTACTTTTCACATTTCCAACACAAACTACTGCAATTCTTATACATCTTTCTTATTCTCTCTGGTGTTAAATAC
>NW_024816902.1:0-2133 GCF_019175285.1 Sceloporus undulatus | reverse complement strand
TGAACACTTATTTCCAGTAACAGATTCCTGAGACTGAAAGTATAAAAGGGCAATCACAAAACTGGCTTCCTGTGCATCCAAAAGAGAGAAGGGAATTAGATGGCAAGACAGAAGGCAGCAGAAAAAGAGGAAAACCACATTCCAGATGGATAGGTGAAGCCATGACAGCAACACTAGGACAAGGCAGTAGATGATCATGGGATTTGGCAGTCTCTCATTCATAGGGTTGTCATAAAACAAAGTTGACTTGTTGGCAGTTAAGAACAAACAATATGTCGATAGACTGCAACTCCCAACACGTCTCACAATTGCCTATGCTGTGTATGGCTTTTCTGACTTATAGTCCAAATGCATCTAGATGGCAACATATTCCCACTCCTCCTCTAAAATTTGTGTGATAGGGAGAAAGCCACCTTTTCCCCTTCTTTTTTCTCTTGTAAAAGGTTCAGACATTCTGTGAAGAAATAAAAGCAGGAATACTGTGAAGAGTTCTTAAAGGCGGATCAAATTTGCTTCAAAATGTCCTCACTTTTTAAGGTTGACATCTCTTACCAATGCCCAGCTCCATCACACAACAGGTTTGAGGAGACTGCTCTAAAGCAATAAATGTGCCTGATACAGGGAACTGGAAAGATGCGGTATTTCCCCCCAGTGTGCCAGAGACCAGTCCCCTATTTGTGCCCATTGACTACAACTCTTTGCTTCTTTCATGGAAACTCACAGCAGACCAGCAGCTAAGATCTCACAGATTGGCTCTAAACGCTCCAGGAACCCATGATGATACAGTCTCAGTGTTATCTCCCAACAGCATCCTTGAGCCAACTCAGAACTCATTTTCAGACAAATAACGAAAAGAATATTTGTACAGAATGAATTTTCTTCACCATTGAGGTCTTAATTACATATGATAATGGAGATAGATCCATGACAGTGATCTCCTCACCCAAAAATTATAAGTAGCGGGGGGGGGGGGGGGTGTAAATGCACTCATCACTCCACATTTGCTGAGGTTAGAGGCACAGGACCCCCATGAATGCAGAAAAACAGCAAATAACAAAAACACTTGTTTTTACCTGAGAGAACACCTATCTAGGAACCTCTAGGTCCTCCAGTGCAACTCTCTGGTCAACATCTGCTAGACCTTGACCACAGAATTAAGCTGGAGGAGCTACAAATGTCTAGTGGAGTGTTCTCTCTAGGAATCTCTAGATTCTTCAGTGCGGCTTTTGGTTAATGTTGGCCACAGCGTTGCATTGGAGGACCTAGATATTCCTAGAGAGAACATATTAATAAAATCCATGAATAATCAAATACCCAAAAGTCAAAGTCACAAATGTGGAAGGAAGAGTGTGCAAATGGGTCTGATTGATATCACATTTGACTGAGTGGAGGGAGGAAAGGACTAAACACATTTATGTGCCTTCAAATAATTTCTTAGGGCGACCGTAATGTGAAGGAGGGTTTCTTGGCAAGAGTTGTTCAAAGGGGGTTTGCCATTGCCTTCCTCTGAGGCTGAGAGTGTGTGGATTTCCATGGCTGAGTGGGGATTTGGACCCTAGTCTCCCAGGATCCTAGACCAACACCCAAACCACTACATCACACGAGCTAAAGACAGGCTCCCATCAAATTCAGGTTTCCTCTACACTTGTTGTATAGGGTATGTTCTTTAAGTTGGAATAGTGTGACTCTACAGAAATCACCTATCCCATTCTTAACACAGACATCCAGATGAATTTATGTTGTTCATTATTTCAGAAATTAGCAATTATTTTTTAAAATTTTGCTTTTCAGATTGGTTCTCTTATCACTCAATTTTTACATGTGAAATAAATCACAGGTAACTATTATGAGGGTGTGTTCCTACATTTCTTCCTGTTACATATAAAAGCTATAGATGGGATTTGGGTTATACTATCTAATTAGTTAATATGAAATAATGAGTTTAGATTGGGGAAAAAGAAAAATAGTATGGGGAAGCTTAGCTATTGTTGAGTGACACTAGAGAACTAGAACAAGACTACTTTTCAGTTCTGAAAGGGACTGAAGCACTCCAGTACTAAAACATATAGAGCTTGTCGTAGTGATAGGAGATTGACACTGGATGATCAGGTAGCCAATTTTTTAAATTTATTT
>NW_024816901.1:0-2133 GCF_019175285.1 Sceloporus undulatus | reverse complement strand
GAATTGCGAAGAATTTTGCAGCTGTTCTGCATTTTGTCAAAGAGATGCCTCAGTTTTTGACATGCTCTCTTTTTATTGAGCATGAGAACATTTGTGGGTATTCTTACATCCTTACTACATACCTTGCACTTTCCACAAAGGATTTTGATGCTACAGTACGCAAATGTTTTTTGCCAGCCAGATTTTCCATCATACTCTTCCCTTGTACACAAGCAGCAATACTTAGCATTTCTTGTCTTGCTGCGTAGTCACTCCTGTATAAAAAGCCCAAGGCACTGACAGTGAATATCCAATATCAGAGATCAAAAACTGAATGTCCAGTACATTTACCAGCAAAGAGTACTTCTATTTCCATTTAGCAATAGTGAGATCATAAATGAGAATGTCTGAACTTGCTTTACAATGCCAAATCTTTCTCTAACTCAGAAAATAACAAATAATTTTAAAATACCTTTCTATAGAGATAACAAGAAGACCTTATTCTATCAGCTAATTAGGCATCATATCTACTATTTTGTCTGTCAGTTCCGTGTGTGTGTGTGTGTGTGTGTGTGTGTGTGTAAAAGACAAAGAACTGAAGTTGAATAGGACTAATTAGGAGCCTTAGTACTCAACCCTCTTACACACACACACACACACACACACACACACACACACACACACACAGAGACATAGTAACAGGGTGCAGAAGCTTGAAAGATCAGCAGTGCAATTAAATGAGATTTCCATCATATCCTTAATTGGTGAATATAGGGATCATTATACTGTATTTAACTCTTGCGACTGTATTCAACTTCATATAGGAATAATGGAATCCACATTTGTAGTGCTTAAAAATAACCCATTCAACATGGCTAAACCAGGACCATACCATTAGCTATCAGCTCCTTCCTTTTCTGTGTCCCTTTCAGTGGATGAATGCCCCCTTCTGTTTCATGGTTTGCTTTAACCATGATACTGCACTAGGTACATATGGATGTTAACCATTGTTAATACTAACCAAAGCTGCTCTTATAGCTTATGTTTGAAGCACATATGCATATTCTATTTCTGATGTATCATGATTAATACTAACTTTGGTTTGTTTATTTATTTAATTATTTTATAAATCTGTACCATGCGATAACAAAGACATGCAATTTCTTGTGGTTGGAGCCAATGTGCATGTAAAACATTGTACGCAATTAAAACAATGTATAAATGATGGAGGAAATTAACATAAATGAAAGGTGCTGGTGTTGTACAGTTCACAGAGGTTGAGTGTCTCATTTTACAGTGGTGGGGTGAAGCATGGCTCATGGCTTATATTTTGTTGGTAGTGAAAGGCAGGAATGATATGTAGTATTATTTCAGTCTCCTACCTAAGCTATGATTGGGAAAATGCGAAACACTACAACTCATCCTATTTAAAAGGAAGTCTGGGAATAACAGACTTCTTCAGATAGCCTATTTTTTCTCTGTTGTGTTAGAGTAAACAGTTTGCACATAGTACAAAAATATGTGTGGTTTAGCATGAATACCATAATGAATATTGATATTTTCAAGGTTATATCATTCTTGAACTGCTCTGACACCAATTCAGTGTACTAATTTTATACTGACTGACCACTGATAGACATAATTCTGTTCTGCTTGTCTTAAGTCCAGTTTAAAATTTATGGGAAATACAGTTTGCTTCTTCAATAAAAATCCTTCATAATCTTTGGATTCACATACTCCTCCTTCTCTTCCTCTAGTGTAGTCACAAAGAAGTTGGATGGTTTTTGCTTGATTTTTGCTTGTAAACAAGTCATAGTTCAAAATAGGCAACTGTAGCTCACATTATCTCTGGCATCAGAGTAAATTAGGATGAGAAACTGCCGCTCATGCAAGCTTGTTATGTTGGAATTTGTCATTATATCAAAACCAGCCCTTACTCTGAATAGTACAAACTGATTTCACATTAAAAGAAAAATGAAAACATGCCATCTGTAAGCAATCTCAATTAGCTTAAGAAATGTCATTAAATAGGAATATCAATATATTTTATTTATTTAATGCAAATTATTGTATACAGTTACACAGTTCATAAAAATATTTGTCTCAGATCCTTTTTAATGCTGTTGGGGTGGAAAGCCTTGCCAATTTTGCCCT
>NW_024816900.1:0-2133 GCF_019175285.1 Sceloporus undulatus | reverse complement strand
TTGTCACTTGTTCCCAAACACAGTAGATCTATGGCCATTGTTTTGGGAATGTTGTCTTGATTTGCCTTTTTGGTACAGTTACTTTCTTTTGAGCATAATGCAAAGGATTGTTGTTTTGTTTTGTTTTTTAAAAAAACCTTGCCTAGGAGTTTCTTCAACATGCTGTTTGAGCAATAGGCTCTTCTAAGGCTCTAGATAAACAGGTACAGTTAGGTACTGTTGCTGAGGGACTGGACATGGACCTTGTGATATGTTATGATGCTTTTCTATTAATTCTATTGATTTTTGTGGGCTAAGATCCCATATTTTCAGCATAGTGGAAATATATGCCATTGTAGTTACACTGGCTCTTGCACAGCTATGTGCTCATTTTACACAATGAGCTTGAGAGCCTTCATCTCACTCACTGGGCAATAACCAAACATCTCTCCACTCAACAAGTGAAAACATGTGTGTATTTTAAGACACCTTTTTAGAAAATCTTATTCAATCTAATTAATATTGGAGAGATGTTTGGTTATTGCCCAGTGAGTGAGATGAAGGCACTCATGCTCATTGTGTAAAATGAGCACATAGCTGTGTGAGAGCCAGTGTAACTACAATGGCATACATTTCCACTATGCTGAAAATATGAGATCTTAGCCCACAAAAATCAATAGAATATAATATATTATTAACAATGTCTAATTATATATAATGTAATTAATTATATTATATAATTAGACATTGTTAATAGTATATTATATTATAATAATATTATAATAATTATATTATATAATTAGACATTGTTAATGTCTAATTAACAAATTGTAAGCCGCTCTGATAGCCTTGGCTGAAGAACGGGGTATAAATAAATATTATTATATGCATTTATTTTTAATGTTGTTTTGTTCATTGCCTTCAAATCAACTTCGACTTGTGGTGACCCTATGAATGAGAGACTGCCAGTCTCCCTGTCATCAACCTTGCTCAGGCCATGGCTTCCTTGATTGAGTCTATCTATCTATAATGCAGTCTTCTTCTTTTCCTACCACCTTCTATTTGATCAAGCCTTATTATTTACCTTTACTTAATGAGTCACATCTTCTTATATGTCCAAAGTACCACTGTCCCAGGGGTTACTCAGATGATGAAAATAATCCCAGTAGAACGCCAGAAGAACGTCGATTGAATCTTTGTTGTTCACATGCATTTCAAATGCATCGGATTAAATTGGGGGGGGGGTGGGCTGCCAAAACCCCCACTTAACCTAGGATAATCAATCTCAGCTTTTTCCCCTGAGTTTTCCTAAAAGATTTGCATTGTTTGCTGTGTGAATAACTGATGCGAATAGACCTGAGATAAAGCAAGATAAAACTCTGCATGCCTTGAACGTGCTTTGAATAATTCACAGAGATGCACAGAGATGTAGTTCTGATAAAAACAATATTGTGAACAACAAAACCGTAATGTATGAGTGAAATTATTCAGCTAGTCGTGCTAAAAACAATATCTGAATAACCTCTCTGTTTAGTTATCTTGCTTCTAGGGAGAGTTCAGGCTTTATTTGCTGTATGAATGGACCCATTTATTTATCAAATGTATGTTTGCAATATGATCTCTAGAGCCTCTTCTTTTCCTGAATCCAGCTTGGACATCTGGCATTCTCACTTCGTGTATGGGAAAACTCTTTGCGATAGAATTAGGAGCATCACTTCGCTAGCATGGGAATTTAATGCAATCATCCTGTGGTTAATGCAATTCCTTTCTTCAGGACTGTAATGTATATTGAGCATTTTCAGTCTGTGGGACATTCTTTTGTCTTCCATATTTTTTGAAATTTTTTAGTCAGAACTAGAGTAGATTCTGTTTCTGTAGCTTGAAACAACTCTATTGGTATGCCATCTATACCTGGTGATTTATTGCTCCAAAGTACCCTAAGTACAACTTCCACTTCACTTTCTAAAATGATAGAAAATATTAGGTCCATTTTCAAATGAGTCTTCCTTCGATTAATCTGTCATCCTATAGAGTTCTCCAGTATATTATTTCTGTTGTTGCAAAATTCAGTTTGTCACTCCCATATTTAATTTTTTGATCCTAGGCCAAATTTTCCTACAGTTTTTGATTCTGCTGTTTCCTGTGTTGCCTATG
>NW_024816899.1:0-2133 GCF_019175285.1 Sceloporus undulatus | reverse complement strand
AGAATGGATTGAGTGCTGGACTACTATGACTCTGGAGGCCAGGGTTCGACTCCAAGCTCGGCTATAAAACCCACTGGGTGACCTTGGGCAAGTCGCACCCTCTCAGCCTCAGGGGAAGGCAATGGCAAACCACGTCTGAACAAATCTTTCCAAGAAAATCACACGATAGGTTTTGTGGCCTTGATGCAAAAATGACTTGAAGACACACAACAACGAAGGGAAGTTGTCAGGCTTTCCAACTCCATGGAAAAGCAGTTCCATCATCAGAAGGAAACTAGATACTGCACCAGCAAAATAAGGATACCTAACACCGCAGCTCAATGAGCTGTTCAAATGTAGGATGGCCATGGCAAACCTCCCTCTGAGGAAACTTGCTAAGAAAACCCCAGGATAGGGTCACCAGAAGTCAGAAACAACTTGAAGGCACACAACAACAACACAATACTCCCTGGAGCAGAGCCCGCCAAAAAACAAGAGGTGCCAGTGGCTTCAGGAGGCAGGTGCTCAGGCCAGCGGGGCTCTCCTCCTCAAGGGTCAAGCCAAGCAGAGCTGGCCACCAGAGTGACCAAATTCCAGAACCATGTCCTACATTTCACCCTTCAGTCCAGGGAGAATTTCATAAGGTCCTCCATTTGGAGCAGGACTAAGAAGCAAGAATCTCCATTCCTGTGTTTTGTTTTTAGCTTTTAGAATCCTAGAATCACAGAGCTGGAAGAGAGCTTAAGGAGCCTCCAGTCCAACCGCCTGCCATCCTAAAGAAGAGAGCCAGTTGACTGGGACCCCACGACTTGAGGTTTTTTTTTTACCTCCAACAAAGGTACGTTTTGGAATACTCTTAGAAATCAGGAAGCAGAAACCGGATAGTACCAGGTGAAAGAATTTATTTACAGAGGATACGGAGTTGCTATTAACAAATGCAGAGCAGAGTTCTAGGATGGAAGCAAACAACACTGACTTCTTCCTTAGTAGCTCACAGCAACACAGAACTAAACTAGAACTGTCTTTGATACTCACAAACACCAACTGCACTGACTCTCCACTATTCCACAACTATAAGCCACTCTTCTCAGTGACCCACAATTGTTTATATTAGGTTCAGCTTTATATACACTTGGCTGATGCAACCTTCCAGTACATGTCATATGACATTACATCATTCATATAGTGTCCCCCGTGGAGTGTTCAATACACAAATAAGTATCTGGCTACTTCAAGGACACTTATCACCCAATGTCCTGACTTGTCACACAATCCACACACACATCATGGCTGTGCAGTTCCCCAGATCAAATTTCACACCATATCATGGTGACATGTTTTACCTCAATACTACTTAAAATTTTCCTGATGCAAGCATGAAGACTTCTTGATAAATCCAGTGTCCTCCACCTAACAACAAAAGGCCTCACAAAGGATGGAGATATGTTGGATTGCAAAGCAGCATCTTTTTTTGTTTTGTTTTGCAAATGGATGTTAAATTTCCTGGACTTTGAGAATCTCCCAGTGAGCATATGGCCAGAAGGAGGAGGTTCCAGCCTGCAAATAATACCCCTCCATACCATCTGAACTGAGAACAAAAAACAACATGTAGGCCCATGGCTAACATCTTCAATTTCCCCCCTCCTGTATGGTTTTTAACACCTTGCCTGATGAAGAAGCCAGTGGAACTTTGAAAGCTTGCAACATATAATTGTGCGTTTTGGTTGGCCCAATATTGGCCCTTATCAGATGAGTGTGGAACTGGGGGTCTTCTGCACTGGGCGATTCGAATTCGCGTTATTTTGCAAAGTACCATCATACCTGGGAGTCCTTCCGCATTGGCAGGATTCATATTGGCCAATCCGCATTCGCGCGAAGTGCATTCAGTGCAGAATGTTTTGTCAAACCGGAGCTCAACATGCGTATTGGCCGATTCGTATCGGCCGCCTCGCACATGCTCAGTGGTGCCCTGCATGGGTTGCGACCTTAAACGCTTCCGGGGGGAAGGGGGAGGTCACGTCATGACAGCCCGGTAAACAGCTGGAGAGCCAGCTCATGCACATTAACAATCGCGATACAACGTGCCCGTTACTGTTTCCTCTCTACATTCCTGCTTGGTTTTAACGTAACCATGACCTTCCCTTGCAACAAATT
>NW_024816898.1:0-2133 GCF_019175285.1 Sceloporus undulatus | reverse complement strand
GCTGGAACAACAGATGACTGTGGAATTTAAATTGGGTACTGGGAATCCACTTTCCTCTGCCACCATGGCTGTTTCTCCCAGATGGTAAGCAGTTATCAGAAAGATTGAGATTTCTCACAAACCACTGAGTCTTATAAATTCATGGGACCACAACATGAGTAATATTTGGTACTTTGCCTCAGTTTTAAAAAAAAAACATACCAAAAGGGCCCCTAGAAGAGAAATAAGAACCAAAACCTGCACTTTGCCAGAAAACGTGCATACTTTTTTTTTTTTTGCTTTTTGCTTTTTAAAAATAAAATAAAAAGAGAATAAGGCAGAAATCATAGTTGACATAATTACATCTGTTCTAGGACAGGGAAAGAGGTACAAATGCTTTTTAGCAGTTGGAATTTGTGTGGCATCATCCGGGGGGGGGGGGGGAGATAGAGTAGAGGATCTAAAGGAAAATCACACTACCCAATCTATTTGTCAGGTGTAGCTTTGTCTGCCCAAATCCATTGGCCAAATGCTATTCCAGGGTATGTTCTGATGCTGGTGTTAGGCCAGGTTGTGCTGGTGCATTTAATCCAGTGAAAACCTAACTTTGGCCTCCTTGCTGTTTTTGCTCCCTGCCCAACTGCCTCTATGTAGCATTGAATTTCTAGTTGTCTTTAAGGCTGAGTAGGAACTAATAATAATAATAATAATAATAATAATGTTTTATTTATAGATCGCTGTTCCGCAATGATCATAGCGGTATACAGTAAAAATTGCAATACAAAATTAACCCCTACCCACCCACTCACTCCCTCCAGGCTGGATGGTGACAGTTGGCCATGGAGGGAGGGCTCTGTCTCTTCAGGGCAGTCCTGATGGTGTTGGACCCACCCCCTCACTCCCTCCAGGCTGGATGTTGACACTTAGCCATGCCATGTTGGGCTATTGGGCATATTTTTGGCCTGCTACATGCCATATAATGTTGGACTGTTTTGGCTGTGGTTTACTATTTAGCTTTTTGGTGTATTGTTGCATATAATTTAAAACTAGTGGAATGTGAGCATTTCAATTTGCTTCTTTTTTTCCCCCTGAAGACTTCCAGTGGCACTTCAAGGGGAAAGAATTTGCCCATTTTACAACTAGATTGAGGGAAGCTGTGAGATGGGTTCCTGTCTCAAGCTGACTTCTGTAGGGAAGAGTGTCAGCCAGCATCACCTGAGAAAATCCCTTAGGATCAGGTTAGGATGAACCATGGGTTCTATACCCTGTAATTTGTGGACCTGGCCTAACAGGGCTCCCTCATCCTAATCCATGCTCACATGTCCCATTGACTGCCATGTTGCATGGTTGTTTCTTGTCTCTTGCATCATGATTTGGGTAGGAGGGCAATGAATAAGCTGAAGAAGAGTGGATATCAGAAAGGTTTTTTTTTAATGATACACATAATACTCCCCCCCCCCCGCCCCGGTTTCAGTTTGCTCCTGGTTTTTAATCTTTTCCAAAGTTGTGGTTATAGGTCAGCCTTGAAATTGGACTATGCTACTAATTCCTTCAGTTGTCTATATATCAAGATCAGGAAAGAATGAAGCAACAGCATCAAAGAGCAACAGATTTGTTGGTATATTATTATTAAGACTGAATAGGTTGGATTGGAGATCCGCGATCAGTAGAGTATGACAGTGTGCCTGTGCCATATGTGGGTGCACTATACGTGGCTTCCAGCTTATGCGGAAGCTGCACAGCAAGAAAAACAATGCTGTGTGCGCCTGCTCCACCACACTGTCATGCTGCCGTGTGCATGCACCCCATTGTTTCCAATGGGATGTGAGGAAACGCGGATTTCCTCTTATGCAAGGGAATCCGGAACGGATCCCCCATGTAAGGAGAGGGCTGACTGTAAATAGTAAAGGAATATGGCGTAATGAAATTCCAAAGACAGAATCATCTTAGAGGAGGTTTTATTTGTTTGTTTGTTTGTTTTTATATTCTGGATTTTTAAACCCTGTGGTCTCTCTTTTTTCCCCTCTTATGCTAGAATCTGTTTTTTTAAAAAACTACTATCCCACTTAACACACATTTCCATTTCTTTCCATTTTTTTGTCTGACTACAGGTTGTGCAATCTGAAATGGTAGCTTTATCTGCCATAATAAATT
>NW_024816897.1:0-2133 GCF_019175285.1 Sceloporus undulatus | reverse complement strand
GGTGTTCATCTTACAATTAGTTTGATGGAGGCACCAGTTCCTGTCTCATCTTGGAAGCTAAATAGGATTGTCTAGCACTTGGATGGGAAACTGTCAACAAATACCAGGTGCTGTAGGTCATATTTCGGAGACAGGAACTGGTGCCTCCATCAAACTAATTGTAAGATGAACACCAACTTCGTCGAAGTATGCATCAGCCTTGGAGCAGTTCCAAAATCAGGGCCCCTTTCTGTACATTACTGATTTCCCAGTTCAAATCCAAGAGGGGCTGGCACTGGCCATCCTTAGTCTTAACTGGCAAGACTGGAGCCAAATTCTCTGGGATGCCAAAATGCCATCTACCCCTTTCCATCTGCATCTGAAAAATGGGGGTAAGTTGAGTGAATGATAAACACACCCAGCTTTAGTGGAGGTGGGGAAGAAATTGCTATAGCTTTTATCTTTCAAAGGCAATTTTTCTCCTGCCAGCACTTCTGTGGGAATTGTCCTGTGCCAGAAGTGTGTGTGTGGTGCATGCCACAAACAGTGTTACCCTGAGATCCAGCTCTCAGTCACCCCGCTGTGACCTTTGATATCAATTATATATCAAAGAGGGATGTTTTAGGTAAATAGCCAAAAAAGGGGCTCCCCATCACAGAAAATCAGTGATGCCTCATTGATCAGGATGGCTCAGCATGGGGGAAGCCAAGGCACTTAGCCATGATGGGATCTCTCAAGATCAGATGAGCATGATCCCTTAACTATGGGAAGAGTGGTAGTGAGCTGGACTAGGAGATTGTTTGTATATGACAAATGAAGGGCATTTCCCTCTGAGAATTAAACATTTTGTCTGAGAACAAAAAGTGTTTCATTCTTTTTGTCTGACAACAGGAAGAGTTTCATTCTTCACCCCGATTATTGAACACATTATGAACATTATGAACGTTCATGTTATGGCATATTGCACCCTGGGAAAGTTGCTTAAGCCTTCTCCCCTGGGAAAGTTGCTTAAGCCTATCAACTCCTGAAATACTGTCCTTAGGACTCTGGGTATAAATACATGTGCCTGAACAATAGCAATTTGGTCCAGTTTCCAATAAGAGAGAAAGTCTGTCAGATTCAAGTTTAGCCCTGTAGTACTGCTGTATGTTCTACATAGCAAGCAGACTGAGTCACATTCAGTTCCCAGATTTCTCCCAGATTGGAGCCTGGCTTCCGGAACTGGTAAGCATGGCCTATTGAAATACGTTAATTTGCTCTCCAATACCACCTTTTATATATCTGTGTCTGTGTGTGTGTGTGTGTGTGTTAGTGCTTCATGTAAATGTTGGCATCCCTCTTGTTGTTCAAATAATAAAAGTGAGTTGTACAGTGGACCCTTGTTATCTGCTGGGGTTTGGTTCCAAGATGGCCTGTGGATAACAAAATCTATAGATGCTCAAGTCCCATTAAATATAATGACATAGCAAAATGATGTCCCTTATAAAAAATGAAAAATCAGGGTGTGATATTTGAAATCTATATATTTTTTGAATATTTTCAAACCTTGGATGCTTGGATCCGTGTATAGAAAATCTGTGTATAAGAAGGGTGACTGTATTTAGCACTCTGGAGTTTTAGTTTTTTTGGAACTGATATACAAAGGTGAGATCCAAACTCTTGGAAGTTACCCAGAGTCCTCTTGATTCTATTATTTCGAGCTATTAACATTCCTCTGTTATATATTCATTTGAGGGTGCAATCTCAGTAACCTAGCAATTGCTTGACTATGGTCTCCATTTGATTAATGAATGAAACAATGATTAGGAAATCTTTAACCATTTCAATGTCTTTGTTAACCACATACATAAATAATCTATGATCCTTATTTTCGTCTTCTTAATGTTTAATTGTAACACTGCCTTTGTAGTCTCTTCCTTAACTTTCATCATCAGTTGTTCCAAGAAACAGATAGCATCATTTTCCTACTTTGCATTCTGGTGCTGATAGTCTTAAAACCCATCATTAGGGGGGAAATGCTCAACCAAGGCTCTGGCACTGAATCTTACATCACATCACTTTCCCATCTCCAAACTCTTTTGGGTCTGGGAAATGGGGAGATGGCTCCCAAGATTAGTATGGTGTTTTCAAACTTTCATCCTTTTCAATAATCAT
>NW_024816896.1:0-2133 GCF_019175285.1 Sceloporus undulatus | reverse complement strand
GCTCTCTGATAAGTTGCTGCTAATTTTACCCGTTGTTCTGAGGGTGTAGGCCGGATTATGTAGGGAAAGGCGCTCCCTCAAGTAACTTGGGACCAAGCCCGGAAGCTAATAGGCAGCCAGTGAAGAGATTTTAATATAGGTGTTACATGGTTCGATCTTAAAGGATCCGTGACCAATCTGGCTGCAGCGTTCTGAACTAGCTGAGGTTTCCGAACCTGGTACAAAGGTAGCCCCATGTAGAGCGCATTACAGAAATCCAAGCGAGAGGTTACCAGTGCATGTACTACAGTTTCAAGGTCCCTTCGGTCGAGACAGGGACGCAGTTGATGTATCAGCCAAAGCTGGTACCAAGCACTCCTGGCCATCGCATCTACTTGAGATGATAACTGTAGAGATGAGTCCAGGAGTACTCTCAAACTGCCGGCCTGAGAGGGAATTGGCCAGGCAAGTCCAGTTCCATCAGGACTAGCCTGGAAGAAGGAAGAGCTCTCCCTCCAGTCCATCTGCCTTGGTCCAGGCCTTAGAGGGAGAGAAGAACCACTGGACCTCATCCCCTTTCCCTCCATCATTCCCTTCTCCTTTTGTTTCGTGTCTTTTAGATTGTAAGCCTGAGGGCAGGGAACTGTCTGATCAAAAATAATATTGTAAGCCGCCCTGAGAGCCATTAGGGCTGAAGGGTGGGATATAAATACCTAAATAAATAAAATAAATAAAACTTTATCCTTTAGGGGAAGCATAACCCCGTCAAGGATAGGGTGGCAAATTTCCCTATCTGGACTTGGGGTACCTATCACGAGTACCTCTGTTTTCTCTAGATTCAGCTTGAGTTTGTTTTCCCTCATCCAGCCCATTACTGACCCCAGGCAGGCATCCAGAGGTGAGGTGCCATCCTTAATCACTGTGTCAGTCGGAGACATGTAGAGATAGATCTGGGTGTCATCAGCGTACTGATAACACCGTGCTCCATGCTACCAGATGATCTCTCCCAGCAGCTTCATGTAATTGTTAAATAGCGTGGGAGATAGAATGGTGCCCTGAGGAACACCAGATGTCAGCTCTCTTTTACGAGAGCAAGTATCCCTCAGCCTCACCGACTGGAACCTTCCTGAGAGGTAGGATCGGAACCACTGGAGCGCAGTGCCCCCGATACCCAACTCTCCCAGGCGTTCCAGAAGGATACCATGGTTGATGGTATCGAAGGCCGCTGAGATGTCCAAGAGCATTAACAGGATCACATTTCCCCTGACAATGCCCAGACGGAGATCTTCGACTAAGGAGACCATGGCAGTCTCGACTCCGTGTCCCGCTCTGAAGCCAGTTTGAAATGGGTCCAGATAATCAGCTTCATTCAAGGCTGCTTGGAGTTGGAATCACCTGCCGGAAGAGATTCGCCAATTATCCTCACTCAAGGCTTTTAAAAAGGCGACAAAAACCATTCTCTTCCGGCAGGCCTTCCCCGATTGATAACGTCCAGAACAGATTGAATCCCCCTCCTTTTATTATTTTTCTTATTTGTGATTTGTTTTTTAACTCTGATGTATTGTTATGTACTTTAAAACATTTTTTTACTGTTTAATTTTATAGTTGGGAGGGAGGGGTGGGTCGGGGTCTTGTTTTTATTGTTGTATATTGTATTCACTTTGTTGTTATCCACCTTGATCCTCAAAGTGGAAGAGGCAGGATATAAATAAATATCATTATTATTGTTGTTGTTGTTGTTTACCAAGACTCCTAGATCCTTCACATGTCTTGTTGTCAAGCCAGTTGCCACTCATCCTATATCCTATATTTGTATATTTCTGCATTGCGAAATGATTTGCCAGAAGAGATCCATCAAATCACCAACCTCGATAGCTTCAAAAAAGCTATCAAGACAGATCTCTTCCGGCAGGCCTTTCCGGAATAGCCTTCACCCAGCGTGAAAGAACCCCCCCACACATGCTGCATATTTTATATTATGACACCACTCATCTGTTAGTTATTGGCTTTAACAGTTTATTTTAATAGAGTGATTTTTAATAGTACGTAATATGTTTAATTCTTTTTAAAGGGAGTGTTATGATATATTGCAGGGGTTGGCAACCTACGGCTCGCGGGCCGGATCCAGCCCGCCGAGGCCTTTCTACCAGCCCC
>NW_024816895.1:0-2133 GCF_019175285.1 Sceloporus undulatus | reverse complement strand
TGCATGCTTCCTCTCAGTCACTCAGCTTGCATGCCATTCACTTGCATGTTCTCACTATGCACAGAAGTAGCCAGTGCTGAGTAATTTATTTCATTGTTTGCTATCAAATAGTTATTTTCATAACCAGTTTGTACTTTTGTTTGGTTTTAATGGAGGATGTGGTTTAAAAAGCCAAGTTTTACACAAACTGGTGAGAGAAATTACAATGTCATTCCTGGTGGCGCAGTGGTTAAATGCCTGTACTGCAGCCATTCACTCAAAACCACAAGGTTGCGAGTTCAATACCAGCAAAAGGGCCCAAGCTCGACTCAGGCTTGCATCCTTCCGAGGAGGGAGCTAAAATGAGTACCCAGACTGTTGGGGCAAATTAGCTTACTTGCTGTTCACCGCTATGATCTTTGGAATAGCGGTATATAAATAAATAAAACAAATTAATTCATTTCCTTTTAGTGAATCCTAGAAAGGAAAAGGCACTGTAACTGTCTGTCTGTCTGTCTGTCTGTCTGTTGCATAACTCTTGAACGCTTGACAAAACTTAACAAAATTTGGTATGGAGAATGCCCATGATCTCCCAAGGCCCAAGGAAGCCTATTCATGGTAGTCAGTTTGTAACTGTCTGTCTTACATCTGTCTTTTATCTTCATAGGTGCCATTTGGATAACTTTCAAATCACGTAAAAAAAAATTTATGTTCCAGTAACTATTGAGATATTGTAATGAAATTTTAGACAAATGATGTCTATCTTTCCCTTTCCCTCCACCACTCCCTTCTCCTTCTGTGTCATATCTTTTTAGATTGCCCCCCGACGGCAGGGAACCGTCTAACTAAAAAGATTGCATGTACAGCGCTGTGTAAATTTACAGCACTTCATAAATAAAGGTTAATCATCATCATCATCATCATCATCATCATCATCATCATCATCATCATCATCATCTCTGGCAAAAGACTCCTGTTCTTTGAAATCAATGTATGAATATATATTGTCTCTTTCTTTCTTTCTTTCTTTCTTTCTTTCTTTCTTTCTTTCTTAACTGGACAGATTACTGTATATACTCATGTATAAGTCTAGAAATTTTAGTCAAAATATTGACCCCAAAAAACATGAGTCGACTTATCCTTGGGTCAATATAGGTAAGTTCTTTGGCATTGTTTTCCTTTGCATCATCCTTTACATGCTACATGTTACATGCCCCTAGATTTTATTCTCGAGTTATCCACAGGTCATATCAAAATCCATAATTTTGACCCCCAAACTTACCCTCGACGTATACATGAGGTCCACTTATAGTCAAGTATATACGGTACTTCGATCACTGCTTCTCTCAGGCTATATGATGTGAGAGACAGGTAATATTTTTCCCCCAACGTGCCAAGAACTTGTACTAAATTTAGGTCCATTGAGTACAATAACAGCCGGCACTTATTTATCCAAGGATTCAATCATCTACAGCTTGAAAATGCTGAGGGAGAGAGAGAGAGAGAGAGTGTGTATTCCAAACCTGATTATTTTTATATAGGGGACACCATTATCCTATGCCCTTGTATTTAATAGGACTTGAGCATCCACTAATTTTGTTACCTATTGTGACGTCCTGGAACCAAACCCCAGTGGATGCCAATAGCCCGCTGTTCTACGTCAATGCTATTGAAAGTGGTGGGCTGTGGATCTGTGGTGGTCTGCAAGCTATTGGCTCCACATCCCTGGCACTTTGAGGGGAAACATAGTTGCCAATGCCCCACTTGAGACAAATCATGGAGGACGTTTCTAGATGTAGAGCAGGATTCTTCCCGAAGAGCAATGAGAAGGGCATGATCTCTTGAAAAAGTCAACTCACCCATAAAGAGGAAAGCAAAATTCAGCAATGGCAATAGGATTCTTCCCTGCTGGAAGCTCATGCTCTCTTGCACCTGGTTTCTTTCCATCCTGTGGCTACTAATTCTCGGATTCCCTTGGTCCACAATCCCTGGCTCTATGGCACTGATAACCGCTTACTCTCAGCCAGATCTCAAGGACTTGAAGGAACCTGTGGAACCTGGAGATCTCCGAACAATTCTGATGTGGGGATTTCTTTTTAATACCCCTTTTTTCTGACTCAATCCTCCCATCCTCTGCCCTTACTTCCTCTCTCT
>NW_024816894.1:0-2133 GCF_019175285.1 Sceloporus undulatus | reverse complement strand
ATTGGCTTCTGCTGAGTCATCCTGACTCTCACATACATGTTTTATTTCATTTACTGTATATCCCATGTTGCTTTTTCCTTGACAATCCCCTCCAAAATAAAATATTGTATGTGGCTTACAATGTCATTCCAACCATTTGTGTCAACCTTTCATGTTTTTCCGCTGTTAGTGCTTTTGTAAACAAATCTGCTATGTTATTTTGCGTCTCAATGTACCTCAACTCTATTTCTCCTTTTTGAACCATGTCTCTTACATTTTGGTACCTGACAACCACATATTTGGTTCTGTTCTTTAAACTTTCTGTTTCAGCCATCACTATGCATGATTGCGAATCTTCTTGAATTTCCACTGGTACTCTGAAATTTTCGTTCAGGTCATTTAACAATTGTTCAAGCCATTGTACCTCGTTCACTATTTCGTTCAAGGCTGCAAATTCTGCTTCAGAAGTACTTAGTGCTACGTTTGTTTGTTTTCTACTTCTCCAAACTATTGGACTTTCACTATATTTGATGATCATTCCTGTTACTGACTTCTTGTCTCCTAATTCTGATGCAAATGAACTGTCTACAAAACAATCTAAATCTGCATTACTGCTTCTGATAATTAACTTCTTGTCTAATGTCCCTTTTAAGTATCTCAACAAATGTTTTACAGCTGTCCAGTCCTCAATCCGAGGATCGCAAACTCTTCTAGATAAAGTGTTAACGGCATAAGCAATGTCTGGCCTAGTGTGGCAAGAAATGAACTGTAGTGATCCTATGATGCTCCTGAAAAATGTCTTGTCCTCAAAATCTTTTGTTGTTGGTTCAGAAATGAAACCTGTAGTCATTGGAGCTTTAACTATTTTAGCATTCTGTAGACTACACTTTTCTATCAAGTTCTCAATCTTCTTCCTCTGACTTAACAAACAATGTCCTTCTTGTGTCCACTCAACATTAATACCTAAATAAGACTTCAACAAACCTAAATCCTTCAAAACAAACTTTTCTGATAGTTCTCTCTTGACTGACTCTATTTCCTGTTTTGACTTTGCTGCCACGCACAAGTCATCCACATAAATCACCAACACTATGTCTCCTTTTGTATATACACAAGCATCTGCCACGCTTCTCTTGTAACCTAACTTAATTAACTCGTCATTTATGCACAAATTCCAAGCTCTGGCACTTTGTTTTAAACCATACAATGCCTTCTTCAATCTATAAACTTTCTGACTTCCATTCTCCTCAAACCCTTGTGGCTGTTCCATAAAAATTTCTTCATCTAAGGTTGCATTTAGATAAGCCGTTTCAAAATCAAAATGCTCTACTACTAAATTCCTTCTTGCTGCTACAGCTAACACCATTCTCAAACTTTCTGGCTTTGCTGTTGGAGAATAAGTCTTGTCAAAATTCTCATATTGTTGTTGTGCAAATCCCTTAGCTACTAGTCTAGCTTTGTACTTAATGCTTCCATCAGGCATTTCCTTTCTTTTGTACATCCATTTGCAACCTATCACTGGTTTATCTTTGGGTCTCTTAACAATTTCAAACACATCCTTGTTCACCAAGCAACTAAACTCACTATCCATTGCACCACACCATCTTTCCTGTTCTTCCCTGGAAAAGGTTTCTAACTCTTCAAAACTCTCAGGCTCTTCTACCACTATACAAGCTCTTGCCTGTGTCACAACAAACCTATCTGGTGACTTCCTAACTCTGTGACTACGCCTGGGTATGAATTCTGTCGTTCTGCCTCTCTCCTCATCACTGTCTGCACTAGAAGATGTTGTCTTTCTGCTAAATCTTTTGTCTTCTGTCATTCTAGTGGTTACTGGTCTTGTTTGTGTCTCCCCATCTGAGGTACTACTACCACTGCTAGTAGAGGCTTCTGGCTTGACTGAAACCCCTCCGGTTCCTGAAGTTGGTTCAGTCTGTGCTTCCTGCTCACTTGAGCTTCCTAACCTCAAGAACACTTCTTTGTTGGCATGCAGCTTGTCCCAGTCAGCATGTCTCTCAAAATTTGCAGACCTGGAGTACTGTATCTCTTTTCCTCTCATAAGAAACTTGTAACTGTTCCCTGAATATCCCAAGAACATTAGCCTTTTGCTTTTGGGTTCTCCTTTCCTCCTAAAACAAGCAGGTATGTACACAT
>NW_024816893.1:0-2133 GCF_019175285.1 Sceloporus undulatus | reverse complement strand
TGGCCTTCCCATTCCTTGTCTTCTTCTGATTTCTTGATTTCAGTCTCTACTCTGGTCAGTGTTTGATCTTAGTTTTGAGAACCCTTTAACTATTTGAATTTCCTAATTGTCCAGATTGAATTTAGGTTTGTTTGTGGTCATTATTTTTGTTTTATTTATGTTCTGCATTAAGCAAATAAACACTCTCCTTTTTCTTTCTGCACTTCTGATACAACCTTCCATGCTGAAGTGAGGAAATGTTGACAGGTAAAACATACCTCACTGATCACTTTAAATCACTCAGCCAGTCAAAATATAGCTTTATTAATATGTGTGTGGCAAATTCTCTGTCTCTCTTGCTTGCTCTCTTGGGACAGACACAAAGAGAAGGATGGGCGTTCTTCTGCATCTCTTGACTAATCAAGAGCGATGTGTTGCACATTATCTGGGTGACTCTGCTGCAGTGGGTTTTTGTGTTTTGTTTTTTCTTTTTTTAAAAAAAACCCAGTATGATCTAAATGAGTCTTTTCCATCTCTGACTCCTATAATTTTTTATCTATGCAGCAATTTAATGTGTGGCTTATAATTATTTATCTCTCAGCTTATTTTCACACCAACCTTTTCACCACCATGCTCTTCTGCAAGATGAAATCCAGCCAGTTAACTATTTCAGGGTGATTACATATAATACTCCCCTTCTATCTTTTCTCCCCTTCATATGCTGAAACAAATCAAAACAGGGCTATAAGGGCAAAATGAAGGTTCCCTTTCTTCTGCACAATGAGTTTTAGTCTAGAAAGAGACTTTGGTGAAAGGTTTCCTTTAAAAAAAAGAAAAGGAAAAAAAGAATGCCAAACAGTTTAGAGAAGATGCTCTTGATCAGGGGTAGGCAACATTTTTGAGCTGGGGGCCGGGTTGCTGTCCCTCAGACAACTGGGGGGCCGAAGCCAAAAAATAAATAAGTAAAGAATTTTTAAAAAATTATATAAATAAATAAACCGGACCAAATGTAGGACAAGATTTTCAAATGGAGGACACTTTTTTAAAAAATTGAGTACACACGAATAAATTTGCTGATTTTTAAAAAAATGTTAATATAAATGCATGTTTCTGAGGCTTCTATAGACAATTGTCCCCCCTTGCCCCTGCTTGCCCACCACTTGCCCCCCTTGCCCGCCGCTTCCCCCTTACCCGCCTCCTCCTGATAGGCCAAAGGCCCCGGCGGCAATCGGTGGCAGGACTGGGCTGGGGCCGGTCCCAAGGCCTCGCTGGGCTGCATCCAGCCTGCGGGCTGCAGGTTGCCTACCCCTGCTCTTGATAGTCCCAAGAAGGCAGGTCCCCATGGCTGCAGATCTGATTCCCTCAAACTAAGTATTACATTCATTTAATTTAAAAAAAAAAAAAGGGGGGGGGAGGAGAAGTGCCAATGAGTTATCATAGATAGGCTTAGGCCTGTTACAGACTGCCAAAATAAAGCTGCTTCGGGTCTCTTTGGAAGTATGCTATTTAAATGAAGCATGTATCCTAAGAATCTGGAAGCTGCACCAAAAGTTGCACTCCGGTGCTTTGGAATGGAGTGTGGCTTTGGTGCGACCTCCGGACTCTTAGGACCCATGCATCATTTAAATAGCATACCTCCAAAGAGACCCGAAGCAGCTTTATTTTGGCAGTCTGGAACAGGCCTTAGATTTGCAGACTACATTTGCTGCGTTGAGAATTTGGAGGTGCTTATATAGCCTATAAATTCAAGCCTAGCCCACAATAGTTCTGTAAAAGCCAGTGATTATGATGCCATTGTGCTTCCCCCTAATAGGCTCCAATCCTGACCACAAGGTTTAGGTCACAGGACAGTAGAAAGATCTGAGAGAGGGATAAATAACACAGCCATAGGCAGTCAAAAGGATGCCAGGCATACGTCAGTTAGACAGACTGGCAATGAAGGACCATACACAGCTTCAGCTGACCAACTTGTTTCAGTCAAATCTGGCATCCAGCTGTACTGTGATATCAAAGTTGAGCTACTTTTGACTATCTAGATATTGTTAGACTATAACTGTTATCATACCTTGTCATTGGCTATGCTGGGTAGGATTGATGGGAGTTGTAACTCAACAACATTCAGGAGACATGAGTAGTTCATACTTGTCTCATACT
>NW_024816892.1:0-2133 GCF_019175285.1 Sceloporus undulatus | reverse complement strand
TATGTCTCCTTTATGACTGATGCCAAGAAAGCTGTCATAGCAATTAATCTTTGTCTGAATGCAGTAAAGGAGTGGATGTAAATGAATAGACTGAGGCTTAATCTAGACAAGATAGAAGTGCTGCTGATCAGTAGGAAAACCAACCTGGGATTGTGATCACAGCCTGTTCTGGATGGGGTTCCACCTCCTCTGAAAGATCAGGTTTGTACCCTATAAATAGTAATTGGCAGACACCTAGTCTCATTCCAGTGAAATGTGGCAGGTTAATCTGCTCCAGCTCATTAATGCAAAATGTAACCAGCTGCCAAAATAACTCATTAGGAAAAAATGAGCTTTCTTCTACCTTCTGATTTTCTAGCATTGGTGTTGTTTTACCATCTCTGGTTTTAAATGGGGAGAAGCTAGGAAACAGACTATATCCCATTATAAGCCTTTCAAATTGGCAGGAACCTGTTCAGTTCAATTATGTTTTCTATGCTGCAAGGTTAGCCAAAGTGAGGGAATGCTTATTAGTACATGCAATACCACCCTAGGCTGTGTTCCCAACAGATGTCCCAAGCTAAGTAAAGCCCCATTTCTGCCCTCATATGTTTGAAAGGTCTCTGAGGACATCTCAAAGGAGGTGGTGCAATGCTAAACAGCACTTTTAGAAAGGCCTTGTACCCCCAGTCTTTTTATCTATAGATAAAAACAACCAGAAAAAAGTTACACTAATTCAGCTCAGAATGTGAATGTAAATCAGCTTCTTTAAACTAGCCTCAAACTCTATGAAACAACTTCCCCTTGGATTAAGAAAGGATTATTTCTATTTATCTTATGTCAATGAAGAAAAGATTTCCTTTGACAAAAATGTCAGCCTTCAGATAAATAAGAGGGTTTAGGGGAGTCTTTCACCAGGGTAGTTTTTAATTAAGCTGTTGATTACATGTGTAATTAAACAAGGCTCATATCACTGTTAAACTCATCCATCTTTATGAGGGGCAAGAAGCCTCACCGATTCTCTAAGACCACCTTCAGTAGAAGATCCATGTACCTTTCTAGACCTTCTTGAAACACCAGACATTAGAACTATGTTGAGGGTTCAAACATTTCAAGTACGGACAGCAACAGCAGAAAAGGTTTTTCCACCTTTATTCATTATGTAGAAGAGGAAATTGTTAGTTTGCATGACAAATTGTGCCTAGTGAAATTCCCACTTCTATACACAGGTTGAGTCTCCCTTATCCAGAATTCAGAATATTCCAACAGCCAAAACGTTTTTCATGGGTAGCTGAGATAGTGACACATTTGCTTTCCAGTGGTTCAATGTACACAAACTTTGTTTCATGTGCAAAGTTATTTAAAATTTAAAATAAAATTACCTTAAGTCTATGTGTAGAAGGTTTATTTGAAATATAAATGAATATTGTTTTTAGACTTCAATCCCATCTCCAAGATAACTCATTATGTATTTAGGTATTCCAAAATCCAAAATAAAATAAATGTCCTCTTTTGCATTTAGCCATCCTATTACCACTACAAAATTATAATTTTCAAAGAAGTAGCCATGTTAGTCTCCTGCAGAATAAAAAGGAGGAAGCAAGGAAAGAAAAGGGGGGGGGGGAAGGAAACACAGCAGCACTTTTAAAGCTAACTGGTTTTTATTTCTGCATGAACTTTTGTGGAGATAAACCCACTCATTACTGCATCCAAAGAAGTGGGTTTATATTCATGAAAGCTCATGCAAAAATAAAAACCAGTTAGTCTTAAAGGTGCTACCACATTTCATTCTCTCTCTCTCTCTCTCTCTCTCTCTCTCTCTCCTCCTTCTTTTTATAAGGAATTATAGTGTTATTATTCCATTTTAACTACCATGGTTCCATCCTATGGAACCCAGGAACTAGATGTCTGATGAAACACTAGACAATCTCATGGTTCCATAAAATGGAACCTTGACAATTAAAGTGGAATGATCATGCTATAATTCTTTAGGGTGAATGGCCACCTACTCTCAAGAACTGAAGTGATTTGTCACACTTATAGCCCACTCTTCTGGAAAAAGTTAAAAAGCTGTATGGGGTTCAGGTGATGAAGGAGAAGGAGAAGAAGGAAAAGGAAAAGTAAAGAACTCCTTGGCCTGAAACAGATGGGCCC
>NW_024816891.1:0-2134 GCF_019175285.1 Sceloporus undulatus | reverse complement strand
AGTAGATAATTAAATAAATATTTTTTCATCACAACAGATACTGACTCTTTTTAGTCTTACTAGTCAGAATCCTGTTGGTGACACAGCCTTCTGCAACTGGAATTAGGTGATCTTATGCCTTATTATCTTGCTTTGCACAGTATCAACTCCTCCACCTAACCACCCCCAAAAGACAGCTTTCAAGTGCTAGAGCATGCTTTGATGGTCAAAAGGTGGAAGAAGCAACAAAGGGATAAGTTTTTAGATTTGATCTTAACCAACAGGGATGATGTAGTTAATGGGGTGCAAGTGGTGGGATCTTTAGGTTGTAGTGACCATGTTCTCCTAGAGTTTTTTATAGAATGGAAAGGTTAAGCCAGACATCATCATCATCATCATCATAGGATTGATTTATATGCAGCCCAATCACTGGGAATCTGGGCGGCTTACAACATTGGGGATAATAGACAGTTCCCTGCCCTCAGGCTTACAATCTAAAAAGACACGACACAAAAGGAGAAGGGAATGGTGGGGGCGGGGGGAGAGGATCAGGTCCAGCATCCTTCTCTCCCTCTGAGGCCGGGATCAAGGCAGATGGGCCGGAGGGAAGGCTCTTCTTCTTCAGGCTAGCCCTGATGGAGTCAGACACACATTCTAGACTTTAGGAAAGGTGATTTCAATAAACTTAGAAAAATACTGGGGGTGATACAATGGGCAGAAATACTAAAAGATAAAGGAGTTCAGGACAGATGGGATTTCTCAAAAGAGAGATACTGAAGGCACAATTTCAAACAGTTCCAATGAGGAATAAAATTGGGAGGTGTCTCAAGAAGCCAGGATGGATGACTAAGGAACTTTCAACTGAGCTAAGTTTTAAATGGAACATGCACAAGAAATGGAGAAAGGGGGGAATCACAAAAAAGGAATTCAAAGAAATAGCAGGCATGTGTAGGGGTAAAGTCAGAAAAGCTAAAGTCCAGAATGAACTCAGGCTTGCTAGAGAGGTTAAAAACAGTAAAAAGGGTTTTTTGGATATGTCCTCAGCAAAAGGAAGAAGAAGGAAATGGTAGGGCCACTGTGTTGAGTAGATCATGCACCACCAGGAATACTGTGTCCAGTTCTGGGCACCACAATTTAAAAAAGATGTTGAGAAACTGGAGCATCTCCAAAGGAGGGCAACTAAAATGCTGAAAGGTCTGGAAACCATGTTCTATGAAGAACGACTTAGGGAGCTGGGTATGTTTAGCCTGGAGAAGAGAAGGTTAAGAGGTGATATGATAGCCCTGTTTAAATATTTGAAAGGATGTCATATTGAGACGGGAGCAAGCTTGTTTTCTGCTGCTCCAGAGACCAGGACCCGGAACAATGGATGCAAGCTACAGGAAAAGAGATTCCACCTCAACATTAGGAAGAACTTCCTGACAGTAAGGGCTGTTCGACACTGGAACACACCTCCCTCCTTGGAGGTCTTTAAACAGAGGCTAGATGGCCATCTGTCGGGAATGCTTTGATTGTGATTCCCTAGTGGTTCATATTGTAAGAAAACCACAATGTACATTAAGTAGATATATAAATAAATATTTTTTCATCACAACAGATGTTGTCTCCTCTTAGTCTTACTAGTCAGAATCCTCCTCAATGTGACACCCTTTCAAGTATTTAAACATTTCGACTCTCCAATGCACCCCCTGCAACATGACCCCCCTCTCTTATTGTCGGGGGGGTGCCTACTTGCTCAAAACATTGGCAAGGAATCCTGACTTACTTCATTGTATAATCCTTCAGAACAGAAGCTTACCTGGCATTCAAAATAATGATTGCCACATTGCCCTGAAAAACACCTATGCTAATTTACCCCAAAAAAGTTCATTTGAATTTTTGCCATATTTTTATAACATAGCAATTCTCAAAATCTTTGTTCCCTCAAACTTTACTGTACCACATGTAAGCATGACACTGAAATCTTAAATTGTTTTTTTTTCTAATACTGCCAAGATTGGCATTAGGATAATCAAAAGTCAGAAATGACTTGAAGCCATGCAAAAACAAAAGTCTGTTGCAACCCCTGCTATTGTATTGCTCAGCTCAAATGCTGAGGCAATAAAGATATGATGATGATGATGATGATGATGATGATGATGATGATGATGATGAT
>NW_024816890.1:0-2134 GCF_019175285.1 Sceloporus undulatus | reverse complement strand
TCCCAAGAAGGCTGCATCCACACTATAGAAATAAGATACTTTGACACAACTTTAACTGCTCATTGCTATGGAATCCTGGGCTTTTACCTTTGTGACACTTAGCCTTCTCTGCCAGAGAGCTCTGGTGCCCCAACGGACTACAAATCCCAGGAATCCATAGGATGGAGCCAGGAGAGTTAACATACTTTTGAATAGCATTATTTCTGCAGTACAGATACAGCCTGAGTCGGTTGTAAAAGGGCAGAAGCACCAAAGTCTTGTTTTTACCTCCTAATAACGGTTTTCCTTTAAAAAAAAAAGAAGTCTGCTTTTCTGTCTAATCCTTATTTTTGTTGTTCTTGTTTGTTTCTATGTTTATTTGGTAATAATATGATTTATTCTGGTCTGTCTCCTTCCTTCTTGCCTGAAAATCTATGAATAAGGAAACTTTGGAGACTTTTAAAACCTCCCAAAGGAGCTACTTTTGGCCTCCTCTTAGAAGCCAAAGCCCAATGTTTCTGAATAATAATAATAATAAGTCTTGTGTTAAAACTCTCCTCCCCATTTCTGATCCCTTTTAAAACCCTTGTTCCCCAGAAAGAGCAGAGCCGTGTAATAAGAAAACCCTCACAGAAAAGAGACACAAAAGAGACACAAAGAGACACACTTCCTTCCTTTTGGCCCAAGGAGCCTGGCCTCCTTCTGACTCTGGAGCCTCAGGAGAGAAAGAGAAGCCTCTGTTCAACTGAAGCCTCAGAGAAGGTTCTGGAACAATGTTTTTCACAGGCACAAGCAGAACAAAATGGCCACCAGAACACAAAATTGGATTCCATCCCATCAGGGCCAGGGATGATGGGAGGGGCTGGGGTTCCAACCAATCAGGGCCATGGTTGGTGGGAGGGACAGGGACTCTAGCCAATCAGGGCCAGGAATGGTGGGAGGGATGGGGATTCCAGCCAATGGCAGCCCTCAGAGTGTCCTCTGAGCCAATCATGTGTAAAATACATATCATAAAAACATCACAAAGTATAAATTTCCAATTACAGGAATTGCAGGGCAGTTATGCTGTTATGACCGGAAGTAAACATATACACAGTTATGATTATATATACATGCTGATGTTATACATGCTGATGTTGACCAGAACATGGGGGGGGGTGTATACATGCGCAGGTGCATCCATGTGCATTCATATGTGCCCGCATATTTCTCCATGCATTTGCTTATGTTTAAATTGTATGCAAGTAGAAGAGTATATATAAATGTGTGTGTTTATTCTATCCAGCTGCAACAAATCCCAATTCCCAATTACCTCACCTATACCATGACCCACAGTCCCCAGCCAAATTTACAACCCAAAGTCATTATCTTTACTATTAGCAATGAAAACCTAATCTTAACAAAATATAACTTTAAAACATAAACAGACATATGGACAGACAAACCGTAAAAGCAAAATCACAAGGGCCTTTTCTTAGCAACACTGGATTGGAAATATAACTTATGCATTCCTTACTGACAAAAATAATGCTAGTTCACTCCTGGGGTTTGTGTGGCTTCTCTCCTGTCTGGACTCTCTGATGTTTAACTAGGTTTGATTTCAATGAAACACATTTCCCACAATGCTGGCATTTTTATGGCTTCTCTCCCGTGTGGACTCTCTGATGCCTAACTAGGACTGACTTTGATAATATTACAGTATATGTACTTATATATTCTTCTATATATTATACTTATACATGCTGCCCTTCTTAAACATAGATTTTTATAGCATCCACGGCCAGAAAAAGTTCCACAACAGTAGAAATATAACATATCAAACCTTGATTTTCCAGCTTTTATTACGGACTCCATTTTGCTCTCTCATTATAGTCAATGGGACTTGAGCATCCACGTATTTTGTTATACAATGGGGATCTTGGAACCTAACCTCGACCTACAACTAGGGTCCACTCTGTGTGTGTGTGTGTGTGTGTGTGTGTGTATTATCATCATATATAATCCATATATCTATATCTATATTTCACATTAAAACCCATCAATAATGGCTTTTTCCAGCAAGCCTGGAGTTTTTGGCGCATGCGCAAAAGCCTCCTACAGCGCCATCTGCTCTCCAGCAAAAAGTTTGCGTGGGAAGGCCCTGTGGCGAATAGAG
>NW_024816889.1:0-2134 GCF_019175285.1 Sceloporus undulatus | reverse complement strand
ACGAAAGCGGCCGCGGAACGAATTACTTTCGTAACCCGAGGCACCACTGTACTTTCAATCAGTATGGTAAGATGTGCTTATTAAAATTTCTGAAAATGCTAGCAATACAGTCTCTGCTCATTCTGATCTTTGCCAGCACCACCACCTTTAAGGAGAATATGAGAATGAGAAGAGAATTAACCTGTTGAAAGAGAATAATTGATTTCACTGAGCTGTGCATTAAACCATGGGATAGATGTTTCTTAAAAATTACATCCTGCTTTGTCCATTTTAGTTTTATCACTGGAAGTTATGACAGAACTTGCAAACTGTGGGACACGGCATCAGGAGAAGAGTTACGTTCCCTGGAAGGACATAGGAATGTGGTATATACAGTTGCTTTCAACAATCCCTATGGGTATGCAACCTTTCAGAATCAGTTACTTTATCTTAAAACTTAAAGCATTTTGTGAAGATGGCAGCCACAGATGCTGGCGAAACATCAGGAAAAAACGCTTCTAGAACAGCTGGAAAAACCCACAAAAAACTATGGTTTCCGGCCATGAAAGCCTCGACTTCACATTAAAATAAATTGTTAATCCTAAAATCTTTTTAATCAATTGGCTTGTAAAGATCTATTCTATGTCTCCAAGTTGTTGTTTTTTCTCTTTTTTTCAGTAAACCACATTTAACTTTTCTCTTCTGTCCTATTTCATGGGAATACCTTTCTGCTCTGTTTTATATAATAGAAAAAATTGTTCTTCCAATGAAAACAATAGGTTTTTTTTGTCTTTAGTGACAAGATTGCTACAGGATCATTTGACAAGACCTGCAAATTATGGAGCGTGGACACAGGAGAATGTTATTATACCTTTAGAGGACACACTGCAGAAATAGTGAGTATGGGACCTTGGAGAAACATCATAATTACATATACAGAACTACCTCATTTTTCCAAAACATGTTTAAAATGAAGTCTTTTTTCCCTTGGTTCTCATTGCAACTTTGTTAATGAGAACATGGTGTTATTCTCAAGAAACACAGTGAAATCATTTGTACCCTGTTAATTGTGGATAATTTAAAGACCATATTTTCGTCAGCTGCAGTGGTACACCGACAGCTAAAAGCTTCCTTTTTTGATGGGATGAGTAAAATCACATGATTTTCAAAATCAGTTTCAAATAAAGCATTCTTTGAGTTCAGAATTTTTTTTAAAAAAAAATCAGTTATCATTAACTCAGTAATGCTAATCCTGTTATATATTTGGTGTGGGTGTACAGTACTGACATCCAGATTAAAAAGTGGATACAGTTACTGGGTTTAAAACTGAGATTATAATATCAATGATGAAGCTACCCTGATTTAAGCAGGTATCTCTTGAAATTTCCTCTCATTCAGTATTGAGGAGCTATTCTCAGAGAGAAGATATTCCTCTCCATGATTATTCTTTCTTTCTTTATAATATCCAGTGGAATATAACATGTATCCGGGCAGCTTCAGAGCATGCGGCATCAAAATACCGTGCTCTGAAGCTGCCCGGACGGGGTGCAAAGGAGCGGTCTGTGTCACCAGTAGCCAATGATGTGCGGCAATAGTGGGAAATTAGATACTGGATATTACAAGGAAGATTGTGAGAAGAAACAAGGCATGGCGATAGCCATTGTTGCTTGTAACATCAAGTTAGACCAGGGCTAGGTAACTTTGGTGGGCCTAGGTACCAATTCTGTCCTCCTGGGACCTATCATAGACTGTAGGCCTCTTGTGTTGGTGTGCCAGTGAAATTCTGCGGTATGCCTGCAGCTGAATTTTGGTTCTTAGGAGTTCTGGGGACTTCATACAGGTTATGTATTGTCCATGACCAGAGTTTGACTTTCAGCCATACAGCCAAATTAATAGATTCTCATAAAATCACTTTAAGATCTTTTGGGTCACTTGTTTCAACGCATCATAGAAATGTATTTCCATTGCCAAATTAAGGAGTAAGGCAGAAAAACTTGCAAGACACCTTCCTTTTTCTGACAGGTTAAAATGTTGGAGTTGAAGCACTCTTACTGATCCACAGGATCTCAGCATTTGCAGCTATGTCAGCATTCCCTTAAAAATAATATGAACTCTCTGTGCATGGTTTGTAGTTGAGCTGGTTCTCTTTTTTTTT
>NW_024816888.1:0-2134 GCF_019175285.1 Sceloporus undulatus | reverse complement strand
AAAACAACAGATTAAAATATAGTAATAGACACATCACAGTTAAAAACACAAACATCATTTAAAAGTACACAATCAGTTAAAAGAGCATAATATCAATTAAATTCATATACAGTTGTCCTTTCTGATTCATGGGGGATCCATTCTGGAATACCCACACCCCGCAAATCTGAAAACTTGCCAATATTGGGGTCTAAAGCATTTCAATGGCTGCACATTCGTATGTGCAGCCCTGTGTGTGTGCCTCAGAAACGAATGTCATTTTGCTCCCTCCCTGCTCACCATCCGCAAAGACCGAGGTCACGGATCCCAAGGCCGCGAAAAGGGAGGGATGACTATATATTAAAACAATCAATTTGTAATTTGAAATGGATGGGCCCACCATAAGACATTGGTCTTTAATGCTATATTAAAAACAGACAGTATATCCAAATGTCAAATCTCTTCTAGCAGGTCATTCCCCTGTTGCTTTGGAAGCAGCTGGCTGCCATTCCCAACCACCCCATTGCATGATCAATCTCCAGCATGAGGAGGGAATTGTGATAGGGACTGTTTCTGGCTGTCACACTGGGGATCACTCACAGGAGGGGTGGAATTAGCAGGAAGCTGCTTCCATTGCAACAGAGACCCCCACTGATTGCAGATTCTGCTGCCTGGTAAGTGGGAATAGGGGTAGAGTTGCACCAGGTTTCATACATAGCACCATAACTATGATGGTTATGCATACGTAACGACTAAACAGGATTCTGGCTGCCATATTTGTCTGCTCACTGAAAATATTTCATCAACAAAAATATATAAAATAGAAAAGGTTACTTTGGGGACTATAAATTCCAGATTGACCTAGGTGTGCATACTTCAAAATGTAGACCCATGGTCTACTGCAAAGATTCTGAGTCTAAATGAAATGTATACATATAATAATTCAATGAAAAGCTGGCCTCAAGTGCGGGGCATAATTGGGTGTTTCAGTAGATGCTACCTTCCTTTAACAATCATGCCTCCTTTCTCCTGGCAGATGTCAGTGGAGCAGAACTGCTTCCTTTGTGACACTGTTACATTGTAGGAGATCTGGTGTGTCAGATTTTATCTGTGTCAGCTGTAGCCTTGTGAAAGCAAAACCATCGTTATCATTTAATTGCCTTAATCCAGGTCAGATACAAAATCAGGGAGAAAAAAAAAGGGAGATCCTGGTTCTTATATTATAATCAAATCAAAACCAGCATTTTTCCATGGGATAAAAATAGAATGATATCCTTCTGTGAGGAAATTAATGATTTATCCTGAGGGGTTTGGTACATACTTTGAGGAGGATTCTTGCACAAATGCACTTGCTGTTAACATGTTGTTTTTAATTATGAAACTTTGCAAAAAAAATCCACTGAATAGTGAAGTGGAATTTTGATATGCTGCAACATTGGGTATAATTTTTGCAAGTGGCAGCTGGTGTTATCCCTGTCAGTGAGATGATGAACCTGCTCCAGCTTTTCCTGTGAATGTTTTAAAGGAGCTATCCAGGCTGTTGAAATGTAACCCTCATAGGTTCAGCATCCCACCCACTAAGAAATAAATGGATGGAATGGAAAGGTACCCATCCAGTCACAGGCCCTCAACTCGGCTTACAAGCTCCATGGCTCTGTCCTAATCACCTGCTAGTCTTGCCAAAATGGTTTTGCTTCCTTTGTTTTCTCTTGACTAGGGAAGAAAAAAGGACATTACATGAAAATGACTCTCAGATGAGCCCACTAGCCTCAGTGTTGAACGCCAGTAAGTTATTATTATTATTATTAACCTTTATTTATGAAGCGCTGTAAATTTACACAGCGCTGTACATGCAATCTTTTTAGTTAGACGGTTCCCTGCCCTCAGGCTTACAATCTAAAAAGACATGACACAGAAGGAGAAGGGAGTGGTGGGGAAAGGGTAAGAGGTCCAGCAGTTCCTCTCAACCTCTGAGGCCTGGACCAAGGCAGATGGACTGGAGGGAGGGCTTGGCTTCAAAATGGAAGGTTAATCATTATCCAGGGAAAATACATACTCACAAGTAGGATAATACATATACAGAACATAGCAATATAGGAAATGGATCAAAAAAGTACCACCTTTTTCCCGCACAACAAGGAAAAACAATGTTCCA
>NW_024816887.1:0-2134 GCF_019175285.1 Sceloporus undulatus | reverse complement strand
AATTTAAATGCATGGGAAAGAGATCTTGAACTAGCTTTGTCTATGGACATGATGAAGGAGAAGTTATACAAGACGCTGCATCGCTGGTATTTAACCCCATGTAAACTGGCCAGAATCAACAAAGGAAAGGAAGGAAGATGCTGGAAATGTATGGCGAACCAAGGAACATTTTATCTTATGTGGCGGCTATGTCCCAAAACCAGAATATTTTGGAGGAAAATACATAGGATAATTTCAAAAGTGCTTAAAAGACAAATAAAATTTGAACCTGAACTATTTCTTTTGAATATGGTGGAAAGGAAAGAGGACAGGAAAGACTTAAGACTTATCCTCTATTTAGTAACAGCAGCAAGGATGGTTTACGGGCAGAAATGGAAAGATAAAGAAGTTCCTTCCAGAGATGAGTGGCTTCTGAAAAGTCTGGAAATGTTGGAATTGGATAAACTTACAATGTATTTAAGAGGGAAATGGATGGATGATTCTGAAGATGATTGGACCCGGCTTAACAACATTTGGATATGAGATCTTGCATTAGTAGCCCTTTGCATCTCTCAGAAAGAATATATGCAAAAATATCTGTAGGCTTTAAATAACAACAAAACTTTATTTATATATATGCGACCTTTCTTGTATTCTAAGTATGATTTCTTATATGTTTCAACTATAAACAGTAACTCCAAGTATTCTAGTAAGAGATGTCAGAGGTGTAAGACATAACATGCCAGTAACAAATCACAAACCAATACCAACCAAAAGTCAGTAACGACCATTCGTAGTAAGAATGCAATTGTAATATTGCTCAAGAAACAAGTCAAGCCAAAAATAATAATTGTTCAAGGCTGGGAGGGAAGGAAGGGAAAGGGATTTGGGAGGTAAGAAAAGGATAAAAACCGTAAGGTACATAGAAAACAGGTTAGCAATCGGAGAAGTATTTTTGTTTGAAAATGCATTATGATCATCATCTCAGTATATAGTCTATGTAATAGAATTAATTTCAAGTCTTGAACAAAACAATGGATTATTATTGTTTCTTTAATAATAATAATAATAATAACAACAACAACAGCATATAACCTGCCAATGGGGTAAACTAGAACTCATATCTTACAAAAGAACAACCCTAAAATAAAACTGATGCATATAGTGAAAAGAAAGAAAGAAAAAAGAAAGCAACAATGGGGTAACAACTGCAATTCCTCGGTCGGGTGGGTTAGTAATCCAAGCTGGTGGCAAAGTGCTCATGGGCATTGCATGCTGTTTACTGACAAGCTTGCAGTAGGATGATGCGCGCCAAGCATCTCTCAGCCACTGCCACTGCCACCCTCCTCAAAGCTGGATGCCCTTCAAATGTACGCACACACGATTTCACAAGAGAATATCTCATGGATCTCATCCATCTGCCTCTCTGCAGTTAAAAACTCAGTTAAAATGTATATATTTCTAAATCCACAGGCAATTTATATAAACTTGCATATGGTGTCATTGTGTGTGTGTGTGCATAACGGTGTGTGAAAGCACAACATTGTATTAGCTAATGGATATACTGTAGATGTGCATCCACAGCTTTCTTTCAGTGTATGCATGGGCCAGAAGTATGCTAAGCATACTGTACGTTTGTGGTTGGGTCGGCCCTGTGGAGAGGAATCCATTATCCTTTCACAGATTTGGTGAAGAGGTATTTTTGAGGTTATTAGCAGCAGTACATTGTCAGGAGAAGTTTATGTGGCAGTGCGTGTCTTTGAGCGTATATATGCACATACACACAGATGTGCCTATGCATTACCTAGGTTTTCCCATCCCTCTGTCTGCATGCGTATATGTTTGGTGGGAAACATCAGTGCCTCCATGCCGCATTATGTCCATGAACATTTTACCAAACTACAAGGGATACACACACATATACTGTTTATGTATGTAATGTGAATACACACAAATATATATATATATATATATATATATATACATATTTATGTATAAACATGCATATAAACATGTGTATATTTATATATACATCAATACATATAGATCTATGAAAACATAGATTGATGAAAACACATATCATTAGGTATTTATATGTTCATATATCTATGTGTGGTTATGTGGTTTTATATGTGTACATATGTACATATATATG
>NW_024816886.1:0-2134 GCF_019175285.1 Sceloporus undulatus | reverse complement strand
ATAGCCCTGTTTAAATATTTGAAGGGATGTCACATTGAGGAGGAAGCAAGCTTGTTTTCTGCTGCTCCAGAGACTAGGACCTGGAGCAATGGATGCAAGCTGCAGGAAAAGAGATTCCACCTCAACATTAGGAAGAACTTCCTGACAGTAAGGGCTATTCAACAGTGGAACAAACTCCCTCGGAGTGTAGTGGGATCTCTGTCTTTGGAGGTCTTTAAGCAGAGGCTGGATGGCCATCTATCAGGGATGATTTGATTGAAATTTCCTGCATGGCAGGGGGTTGGACTGGATGGCCCTTGTGGTCTCTTCCAGTTCTACGATTCTATGATTCTATGATTCTATAAATGGCTCACTTTTGCATATGCACTGATGCCTGTGCATGCGCGCACACACATGCATGGAATATTTGTGTCACAAACTTTAGTCTCTATGACTGAATATTTATTTACAGTGCTCCTTTAAATATGCCCTTTAGAGTCTCTTATGTAATACATTATGTAGAACAGTGTCAAAGACATTGTGGCAATGTAGAGCCAAATCATGTGATAGATAATCAATTGCACAGTAATTAAAGTTAGGGCTGCCAAATATCCTGACTGAAAATAACCAACTTGCCCTGATGTTTTTTTTAATCCATGCTGAACAGAGGAGTCTAAAATGAATTGTTGACATACGCTAAAGCTGCAGTTGGTGAAATACCCTTTTTCGAGAGGAAGTCTCATTGAATGCAGTATCAAAGACTTCTGAATGGACCTGCAGAGGATTGCTCAGCCCAGATTCTTTAGAAATGCAGAGCTGGGAAATATCTTACATGCCACAAAATTGAGGAAAGGTATATTTGCCCTCTCCCCAACCCTCCCCTCTCTATATATTGCCTAACTTTAACAAAAGAAAGCAGCAGAAGCATGTAGATACACAATGCTAATCCCTTGAGGGGTACAAGGTACAAAAGCTGCCAGAACATGAAGCATTTGTCAGGGACACACATGGAGCTGCTCAAAGCTTTCTCCATCTTACCCTGGGTAGCTTTGAAGTTTGTTTTTGCAATAAAACAGCTCACCTCACAGAGATGAACCATCTCTTTTCCAAGCTCTTAACTGATTTTACCCTTGGACTGGGAATTTTTTTCAGGCCAAGCAGATGAAGGCTCAGTGATTATTTATCTGAATCCTGAGGGCCCAAAAGAGAATGTGCATATACACATGTGTGACAGATGCCTCCAGAAATCAGTTTCCCATGCTCAAGATCTAATGCTTACGTGAGGAAATAGGAACACAAGTTTGGCAACTGGAAAAGTTGAGAACCATCCAGAATTTAGAAAAAATACTACTTTGATGTCTAGCCAAGGTTGCCAGAAGTGGTTTGGGCCCTAGTGAATTTGTTCACCTCCCTACCCCACCCCATTTGTGATAGCTTTGCTGTAAGTTGGAAATGACTTGAAGGCACACAACAACAAAAACATAATCAGCCACTGATCGCAGCATCCAGTAGGAAATACGTATGGATGATGAATACAAACCAGTCATGAGTGCATACCCCGGGGTCACACTTTCATAACTGCCTTAGTGAATTCCAACCATCATTTTTAAAATGCATTTTCAGTTAAAAACTCATTTCCAAACCCATTTAAAAAAAAAAAACACCCTATAGATTGCACCAGATCATTCAAGAAATGCAAATGTTGACAGACAACTACATTCTGGCACACACATTCAGTTCAGGAGGTCTGCATCAGGTCAGGTCAGGTCCCCGATTCACAAATATCAACTTCCTCAAGCATGAAATCAATAAAAAGGAAGTGCTTACTTAGTAAAATGAGAATTATTGGACTAGCCTTTATGAAATTCTTTAACATTTCCTTCTCAGTTCACTTTCCCAAATGACAGTACTACATTTTAAACAAATTAGGGACAGAGTTTGACTTGTCTGGATGCTGCATCACATATATAGCAAATACTGTATTGTCTTTTCAGTACAATCCAGCATAGAATCATAGAATCATAGAATCACAGCATATACCTGTTCAGTCCCACTGAGATTAATGGAGACTTGTCTCCAGATTTTTTTTTGGGGGGGGGGGAGGGGGTCCTGAGCAGGTTCTGCACATTTGATTCTACCCAGAGCTTAACACTCT
>NW_024816885.1:0-2134 GCF_019175285.1 Sceloporus undulatus | reverse complement strand
ATACACACTCACACACTAAAATGCAAATTAAATCTTCCAGTTTGTTTACAAGACCAGCCCAAGTCATTTTTCTGCCTGAGGAACAGGAGCAAATGATGCTGTCATCATGCCAGCTGAGCAATTTTTGGCACAGAAAACTGCACGCTCATTTTTTTCCATGACAGCAAAAATACAAAACAATAAATAACAAATTAGAAATAGCTTCCATTTTGTGTCACTCCAAAACTGTTGCCTACAACATTGGCTTCATTTTGCCTAATCGTAGGGCCTATCCTATTTCTTTAAAGTTTTTTAATGTTAATTTTAAAAATTCAGAACGGATGCTCTAGGGTTTAGGCATTAGTATCCCAATGCCTTTATATTCCCTCAGTCAGAACATGGGAACATAGGAGCATTTTTTTTACTTCTTACTGAATAACAGCCATACATTGCCTATCTATTTCCCCTTACTTCTAGTCCCTTAATAAAGGAACTGAAAAGCCTCTCTTTAACAAATTAAAAATAAAAGCTTAAACTTTGTTGGAAGAGGAGTGGAATATCCTTGAAGGAGCCATTCACAGACCATTGCTTTGGGGCTACATCCTACTCCCCATGTATTATGTGCAATTGTCGCTGACAATATTCTGAGAAACTAAAATGCAGTTGGACTTGGCACACTTTGGCTGTGGCAAAAGGCCCCTAGAGGATCTGGTTTATTTCAGAACACAAGCACAGAAGATAATAGGAATATTGATGCTGGGGTCATGTTACAGAACAGTGGGGTATAATTCTGAAACAGAAAGACTAGTGTGTGAGAGCTGGGATGGAAGGAATCAATAGGTTGCCTTTTAAAGGGTTTTGGTTCTAAAAATACATCTAGGTGAAGCGTGAAGAAGACGTCAGTTCCTCAGACCATCGCAGGCTGAGATAGGAAAAACCACTGCCATAGATATACCTCTGCACAGACTCTTTTCCCCGACTCATTTCCCTTGTCTAAGGTCCCATCATTACAGTCCTCTGCCTCTATCCCAATGGAGCATAATCTGGCTCTCTGTGCACCACAACTTTGTGGAAGCACCAAAAACTATTGAATGTAGTGCTGCACAAAGAATCGAGCTACTTGATAATCATTGCTTCAAGAAGCTTCTAGTCTTTATGCTTGCAAAATATATGGTGGAAAGTATAAGGGATGATGGCTGCTGAAAATTAGAAAGCAAGAAGATCTGCTGAATAAAATTTCTAGTGGTCAGGGGATGATGCTTCAATACCTTATAAGTTTCCCCCCATAATTTTGTGTGTTGTGTGCCTTTGAGCTGTTTCTGACTTATGGTCACCCTATCATGGGGTTTTCTTGGCAAGATTTGTTCAGAGGTTTGCCATTGCCTTTTCCTTAAGCTGAGAATGTATGAGTTGCCCAAGGTCACCCAATGGATTTCATGGCCAAGCTGGGAATCAAACCCTGTTCTCCATAGTCACACTCCAACACTCAAGCCATTATGCCATGCTAGCTCTCTTTCCCCCATAATTGGGGGAGGCATAATTCTGCAAAAGTAGAGAGACTAACAGAACACATTATGTGAAATAAAAAGAAACAGAAAGGCCCTGTTTGCAAAATCCTGTAGGCTGCAGAATTCAGGTCACAGAATTTGCATTCTTACCCATCAGAGAATTCTGACTAACCCACTCTGCCATATGATTAGGCACACAGTGAGTATAATGCACGCATAGGGCTCAATAAAAAAAAATCCTGCAAATTGGGTTCTGCTCATGGAATCGACCCAATTGGATGGACCTGTCTTGACACCAATACAACTACCAAATTGTTTGGGTCAGTTCCAGGTTTGAAAATGCTCACTTTCATTTTGTCATTTCATCAACAAGAGGGGTCACTTACATACTACCCATAATAGCAATTCTTATCCCTTGATATTATCTGAAAATCTTAAAATCAGTAGATTGAGGCATCCATTTGTCTAACAGAGAGATGGGAAATCTATGGCCCCCAGATGTGGTTAGACATCAGCTCTCAACAACCCCAGCTAGCATTGACAATGATCAAGGAGAATGCGAGCTGTAGTGCAACACCTGCAGAACATCCAATATGACCAATATGCCTGCCGACAATGATATTCTGTCTTACCCCTGGATGTTGGAT
>NW_024816884.1:0-2134 GCF_019175285.1 Sceloporus undulatus | reverse complement strand
GACCGCTCTGGGTGGCCAGTCCAGCTGCAGGTGGCCCTTAGTCCGTCTGTCCGTCCTCCTTTCCTTCTGCATTCCTCCTCTTTTCCCCAGCATCATCCCCTTTCCCAAAAAGGCTGCATCCACACTATAGAAATAAGGCACTTTGACAACGCTATAACATCTCAGTGCTATGGAATCCTGGGATTTTACCTTAGCCTTCTCTGCCAGAGAGCTCTCGTGCCACAACAAACTACAAATTCCAGGATGGATCCAGGAGAGTTAAAAGGGTTTCAATCCGGATTATTTCTATAATGCAGATAAAGCCTAAGTTGGTTGTAAAAGGATAGAAGCACCCAAGTAAAATTTTTATCCTGTTAAAAATGGTTTTGCTTTTTTAAAAAAATAAGCAGTTCGTTTTTCTGTCTAATCCTTATTCTTCTTGATGTTGTTAGTGTGTATGTTTGTTTGTTTGTTTCATTCTTGGTAATATGAGTTTCTCTGGTCTGTTTCCTTCCTTCTTGCCTGGAAATCTATTAATAAGAAAACTGGGGAGACTTTTAAAACCTCCCAAAGGAGCTACTTTTGTTCAATTGAAGCCTCAGAAAATGTTCACAAGCAGACAATAAAATGGCTGCCAGAACACAAAACTGCAACTGGAACACAAAATGGCTGCCTCTGCCTGATCGCTTGGCAGTTGACATTTGAGGCCTTCAGGGATAGAGAGAGACTGAGGGGAAGAGAGGAAGGAGGTCCTGGAGGGAGGGGGCCTTGGGAGATATAGGGCCTTCCTGAGATATTCGGGGTTTGCTTCCTAACAAAAGGGTTTCTGGCCTCATAAAGGATTTGGGGCAAACTGGATCTGAAAGGCAGTAGTAGCCTTTTCTCTTGTCAATGGGACTTAAAGTGTATTTCCTAGACTGGAACTCCCAGCATCCACATGGCCAGAAAGAGGAGGGGTCCTGCCCTGCAGTAAGGGCCCTCCAATCCCTCTGAACCAAACCACGTCTTCTTTACCAGACACATTGGCAGTGTCTTTCTTTCTTTCTTTCTTTCTTTCTTTCTCCCTATCTGTCTTGTGGGGTGTGATTAATCCCGGATACTGGTGTTACTGTTCTTGTTGTCGTTGTGTGCTTCCAAGTTGTTTCTGACCTATGGCAACCCTAAGGGAAGCCTTTTGCAGGCTTTTCTTGGCAAGGTTTGTTCAGAAGTGGTTTTGCAAGTGCCTCCCTCAGAGGCTGAGAGAGTGTGACTTGCCTAAGGTCACTCAGTGGGTTTCTGTGGCCAAGAGGGCATTCAAACCCTGGGCTCCAGGGTCATAGTCCAAGGCTCCATCCACTAAACCACGCTGGATCTTTCTTGAGGATTTTTTTTTTTTTTGGTGGTGTGGCTCCAAGTCATTGTCGACTTCTGGGGAGCCTCTCCTGGGGTTTTCTTGGCAAGAGTTGTTCAGAGGAGGTTTGCCTTTGCCTTCCCTGAGGCTGAGAGAGTGTGGCTTCTTGCTCAAGGGACCCAGCTGGTTTCATGGAGGACTGGGGCACTGGACCCTGGCCTCCAGAGTTGTAACCCAACACTCAAACCACTGCACCACACTGCCTCCCATTCCCATGTACAACCTGTAAAATAACTGCAGACTTTTCTGTTCTTCATGTGTGTCTTCAAGTCGTTTCCAACTTATGGCAACCCTAAGGCAACCTTATCATGGGGTTTTCTTGGCAGGTTTCTTCAGAGAGGGGTTGCCATTGCCATATGCTGAGGCTGAGAGAGTGTGACTTGCCAAGGGTCACCTAAGTCCAAAACACACTGCAGCACTAATCCAATCTGAGATCGCTTTAACTGCCCTGGCTCAGTGCTAGGGAATTCTGGGAAATGTAGTTTTGTGAGACATTGAGCCTACCTTGTCAGAGAGCTCTGGTGCTACAATAAACTCCATTTCCCAGGATTTCCTAGCACTGGGCCAGGGCAGTTAAAGTGCTCTGAAACTGGATTATTGCTGCAGTGTATTTTGGACCTTACTTGGCCGCAAACTGTCCATAGCCTGCAATGCATCTCCTAATTCTGTTGGCAGTCCCTCCCTCCCAACACTTTCTCATTTCCCCCCAAAACCAGAGCAAAGCTGGCAGATGGAAATAGGTTTTAAAGCAGCATTTAAATCTGC
>NW_024816883.1:0-2134 GCF_019175285.1 Sceloporus undulatus | reverse complement strand
TTTAAAATGTACATCCTCAGTTTGCTCTTTTCATCTTGCACTCAAACCACATGTTACACTTACCTAAAATGTTTGGGTGGGTTCCAAGAAAAAGGGGGGTTGGTTTGCTGTTTATATTAACCCACTCCTTAAATTCTCCCTTTTGCTTACACACTTTTTGACTAGCTAACATTTCTATAAAAATAGACATCTTTTCCCTAGATTATCTTTTTAAAAAGTCATTTATTTTTGCATGAGTACTGTGGCTTTCAATGCAATTCATACTGAGTTTCTTGGGCAAGTACTTATCTTTTAGTGTTTTGAATGAATGAATGAATGAATGAATGAATGAATATTTATTACGGCACACAGCCAGCACATTTAGTGTTTTTAACTCTATTTTAATCATGACTGAAATAATATTGTTGTTTAATTCTATTTTTAAATACTTTAGCATAATCCTTTAAACACCATTATAAGCATTCTTGAATCACATCTTGGGAGAAAGGTGGGATATAAATTCAATAAATAAATACATAAAATTACATCATTCCCATTTATGCCTGTGAGACTGGTCAGTGTGGATTGCAAGAAAACTGGCATTGTCACACATCACCACAACTGACTTCTAGTTCTAGCTCCATCATGGCTAGCTAAAAAAAGGCCTTCCCTCCATCCCAACTGCGGCCGCTGTGGCCTCAGAGAGTGAACAGTAGACAGCATCTGCTGGACTTAATCCTCTTTCCACCGCCGTTCCTTTTCCCTTATGTTTCTTGTATTTTTCACATGGTAAGCCTGAGGGCAGGGAACTGTCAAATTAACAATCTACAAGCTACAAGAGACTTCTGGCTGAGGATATGGTGGACTGACATGTTTTGTGTTCTAAGGCAAACAGAATTAAGCAGCAGAATACTTGGCTAATTAATAATTAATTAGCTGGAATAACTCTCTCTGGATAAGGAAGAGAGCAAAGGGATCACCCACAAGTGCTCATTATCACCACTACTGGCAAGGAAACGACTTGCAGTGGTCAATTGTGAGGCTGAGCAGCAAGCCTTAAAAGACACCAAATCCTCACTCTCTTAAACATATTTAATGACTTAATTTGCAAATGAAGAGAAGTCTTTGAACTGGCAATGAAAGCAAAGCTTTGGTGAATACCCTTCTTTCCATGAGCAAGAGCAGAGAAAGACTACTTATAAAAATTTACCTGAAAATGAAAAAAAAATTTAAATTAAGAATACTTTATGGTGTTGTCTGCACTGGCAAAATAAAATGGCTTCAAACCAACTTGGAGCCTACCTGTTCAGACAATGCATGGGGTCAAACCGGGAGGAAACTGACACATTCCAAGGCTAAAAAACGGAGCAGAAAAAAGCTCTAATACTCCACTTTAATGTGGAAAATGTGCATATAAACAGCATGGTGCAAGTGTGAGAATGCAGAAAAGCCCAGGCAATGGATGGAAGCAGTCTGGAGCATGCACCCTGGGACCGGTGAATTGCATCTGCCGGGACCATTGCTTGCCATATGGTTTTTCCATTTGAGTATGCATGAGTGGCCAGATGTACCATTAACCCATTGAACCATCAAGCTGTCACACACCCCATGATGCAAAAATATGATAAACACAGCAGGTTGCCAGAAATGCAATGGATGTAATGAAAACATACACAAACCAGACAGTGCAACAGAGGGGCATGGGGTGAAGGGAGAGGGGGGGCATGTATAGAGCGGTCGGCATGATTATGCTTTGCCAATGTGTCACCAGGTGCATCGATACACAGTACAAGCAGTGTATCACTCATGTGAATGTGTGTCTGGTCACATGGGATACCCAATGGGATGGAAGGTCGGCATTGCCAGTCTCAGGTGGTGTGTTCCTGTGATGTGCATATGCATAGTGGGGAGGCAAGGGAAAAAATCCAAGTTGTGTGGCTTGACGCTGCATGACGTGGTCTGCTCATGAGTGTTCAGCCCACTTTGGGAGTGGGCTCATACAGATAGTGGGGTTTCCAACTGGTTTGGCGAGGGGAGGAATGGGATTGACCCAGTTTTTCCTCTCTGTCTACTCAGGCACTGTGAGATTTTTTAAAATAATGGATTGAAAAGACAGCAACTTTAAAAGATAAATAATTATTTTATTTTATTTTAT
>NW_024816882.1:0-2134 GCF_019175285.1 Sceloporus undulatus | reverse complement strand
GTTGAGGCTTGATTTGTTCTGAGAGCCATTGAATTATAATTTTGGTGGTCCATGGAAGACTGCATAAATGTTGCACATGTAAAACACCTCCATTTGTACTTTCTGCAGGTGTGCAAAGAACCAAGATGGCCTCCAAAGGAAGGAAGAGAGGAGAAACTACCCTCAGTTCCTCCTTCGAGGAAGAAAATGGAGGAAAGAAGGCCTGGGACAGTTAATGTCCAGCCCTTCTTTGTTATAGTGAAGTCATTGGGAATTTGACAGATTGGGATGCAATGGGAGTCATGTACAATCCTCTGTCTTTCAGTGATTAGTTGATCCGTGGTTCCTGCCATCTTGCCCTTGCTTCCTGTCTCAGCCAATCAAGGCCAGGGATGGAGGGAGGAACTGGGATTCCTGCCAATCAGGGCCAATGATGGTGGGAGGGACTGGGATTCCAGCCAATGATGGCCCCTCAGAGTGTCCTCAGGAGGACTTCTTCTGATCCTGCCTTTGTCCTTCTTTGGAAAATTGATGAAGGGAGAAAAAGATGACAAATGCAATGAACTATAAGGGAAGGTTATTGTGGGGGTATCTTTCCCCTTTTTGTTGATTTGTTTTTAGTGGTTTTAATTATGTGGAGAGTTTGTTTAATTGGGTTTTAGGAATAACCTTTTGAGGTCTTTACTTATGCTTTTGCATATTTGTTGGTCAGCATTGGTTTTAATTCTTCTTAGCCACTCCTGCAGTCCCAGGGCTGGGGAAAAGACAGAAGGTGGGTGGGTGGAAGAATGATGATGAAAGCAGAGGAAGAGAAGGATCCACTCTTCCCAGAGCCACCTCCAGCTCTGTCCTCTTTTGCCCTTGCAAGGTTAGCCAACCCTCAGTCCAGAATCTCAGTGTTTGTGGGGGTGGCTTGCCCCCAAATTTGTTGGGCAATCAGTTCAGGACTGGCATCTCTGCCAGGATGATGTTCCTGCCACCCTCACGCTTGACCTCGCCTGAGCCAGGGAAGAGCTGCCACACTCAGTGGCATTCCTAGTATATTTGTGCAAATCATTCATCAATCATCCCTCTCTTCCACAGCCTTTTCGGGTCCAGCGGAGCTGCTGGACAAGCAGAAGAGGGCAAGGCTCGCTTTCTCTTGCCAGACCCATAACTTCAGCACCCTTCCCAGCAGTGCACTCGGTGACGCCCCCTGCACCCTCCTGGCAATGCCCTTGGCCATCTTTCTGGCCTGGGCCAGTCAGGCCCTGGTCCATCTCCCTTCCTGATCTCTCACACCAAGTTATAGTCGGTGCCCTGACTGAGGTTCTCTGGCCAGTGCTGGAGGAAATGTTTGCCTTTGCGTGGAATGGGAATCTCTGGCTTCAATAGTCTTATTCAAGAAGAATATGTGGAAGTCAGTGAGTATGTGAAATAAAAGTACTGTCAGTCCTCGGTATACGCTGGGGTTTGGTTCCAGGACCTACGGTGGATGCCAAAACCCATGCATGCTCAAGTTACAGCGGACCCTTGTTATACGCTGGGGTTTGGTTCCAGGATCTCCTCTGTATTACAAAATCTGTGTATGCTCAAGTGCCGTTCAATACAGTGACATAGCAAAATGGTGTCTCTTATAAAAAACGGAAAATCAAGGTCTGATATTTGAAATTTATACTTTTTTTTAACATTTTCAAACCGTGTATCCTTGAATCTGTGTATAAAATAATCCATGTATAAGAAGGGCCGACTGTACCTTAAATACAATAGCATACTAAAATAGTGTCCCTTAAATAAAATAAAAAGAGTTACTTTTTGGAACTGATAAATTTTAAAACTATTTTCAAGGTCTGGATGCTTGAATCCATGGACAAACATCCGTGGAAATTAGCTGGGAAACAAAGCAGTCCCAGATTGCAAGCAGACCTCTAGAGATTCCCTCCACAGCTGGTCCAGAAACAGTCTAATTTCATGTTATCTAAGCAGAAAGGCAGACTAGTCCATCTTCTGGGATTAAGCTGGAGCCACGTCTAGCCAGCAAGAAAGGTCTGAAAGAGAAACAGCATGGTGCCATGGACTGAGGGCTGGACTAGGACCGGGAGGCCAGGATTCGAATCCTCACTCAGCCTTGGAAATCCATGGGTGAGCTTGCATATATCACACTCTCTCAGCCTCA
>NW_024816881.1:0-2134 GCF_019175285.1 Sceloporus undulatus | reverse complement strand
CTTTGACAAATCATACTCAGTAAGTCTCAGAAGGAGGTAAATGGCAAATCACTCTAAACAAATCTTGCCAAGAAAACCTTGTGATAGGTTCACCTTGGAGTTACCACAAGTTGAAAATGACCTGAAGGCACACAACAACATGAGAGCAAGTTTAGTGATAGCAATGGGACTTCTGCCCCTTTTCTTATTGCTTAAAGAGACTGAGAGAAATTCACAAAAAGAATAACTTTTTAAAAAGTGCTGGATAAAACCCATGTTATAATATTAAAACACAATTGCACAAATTATTTAAAAATATTGCAGTATAAGCAATGTATAAGGGCAGTGACAACTCACTTGTAAAATGCCAGGGAAGGAGAAAAGTAGGATTCTGCTTTAACAGATGAAAATGCAATAATTACATTATAATAATATAATATAACATATATTTTGTATTGATTATATTGTGTATGTTATAGTGTTTATAATAAAATATAGATTAAATAAACATTGATTACCTGTGATGTATATTAACTAATTGATACAAGGGAATGAAGTGTGTGTCGATTTGTACACTGTTTGTGTTTTTGAAAAAACAAATAAAAGAAAGCCCTAATAATAATAATAATAATAATAATAATAAATTTTTATTTCTATCCTGCTTTTTGCCATCCACAGCTGCCGTCCTAATTATCTTCCTGTGTTATATTATGAAGGGATTTTATTGTATGCAAAGCCTCCTTTGACTGTTATATGCATGAAGTAGATTCACATATCAATAGAGGCAACAGGACTCTACTACTGGTTCCACCCCAAACCTAGAGTCATGGCAACTCCAAGGCAAACCTATTGCAGGGTTTTCTTGGAAAGATTTTTCAGAGAGTATTTGCTGCTGCATTCCTCTTACGCTGAGAGAGCATGACTTCCCCAAGATCTTCCAGTAGATTTCCATGGCTGAGCAGGGATTGGCCTCCCAGAATATGAGTCCAACATTAAACCATTACACAGCACTGGCTCTCACTACTATTATTATGCCTTTGTTTATTTTGGCAGAAAAATTAATTCCAAGCAATAAGTTATTCTGGACCTAGTATATAAGATAATTCCCCATGTTCTAATTGGAAAAGTATACAGCATATTCCTCTGTGTTTGCATGTGCATGAGAATCAAAGAGAGCTGAGACAAAAAAATTGTAATTTAGACTGTCCTGGGAAACAGAGGCCTGTTACAGACAGCCAAAATAAAGCTGCTTCGAGTCACTTTGGAGGTATGGTATTTCAATGATGCATGAGTCCTAAGAGTCTGGAAGCTTCACCAAAGCTGCATTCCAGCCTTAGGAGTGGAGCGTGGCTTTGGTGCGGCCTTTGGACTCTTAGGATGCATGTATCATTGAAATACCATAACTCCAAAGTGACTCGAAGCAGTTTTATTTTGGCTGTCTGTAACAGGCCAGAGATTCATTTTTAACAAAAGGAGAAAGAACTGCTCAGATCCATGAGGATCTTCAGTGCCTGGGAGTCGTGTTCAGAAAGCACAGCAGATTTTCAAGAGCTTTCAAAACAAGGTATTCTGATTGGTAACACCAAAGGAAATGTTTAATTTATTTCCCTGGGAATGAGGACAGACACAACTAAGGTGAATATGGGTTTAGCATGGTAGAGAGCACTGAACTGTAAACAAAAAAGCCGTGATGCTGGGAAGACAGAATGGGCTGAAGGGAAGAACCAAGAGTTTATCAATAAGCAGATGCATTGTGGAGAAGACAAGATGTTGCAGATTTGTGCTAGACAGCCTGCATGTCCAGAGTTTGGGAAATAACTTTTAAAAAGCCAATTAATTACAATTATAGTTCCAATGGCTTCAAACAACAATGGCATACTTTTGTTTAATAATAACAATGGCATACTTGCCATTGTAGTTACATTTAAGGGGGGATGACTAGCAACACCTTAAGGACTAACAAATTTTATTGGCATAACATTTTGTGAACTGCAGTCCACTTCTTTATATGTACGGGGAGTTGCCTCAGTTTATAGATACTTTAAAATATGCTTGGGTAGTTGGGGGCTGTTGAGGAATTAAAATGACAACACTTCAAATACTGATAACTTATTATGATATTGGCCTGTTACAGACTGCCAAAATAAAGCTGTTT
>NW_024816880.1:0-2134 GCF_019175285.1 Sceloporus undulatus | reverse complement strand
ATTAACGATCAAAGAACTGAGATAATTGCACTTTCTAGAGGTACCAGACAGGGTTGTCCTCTCTCTCCGCTATTGTTTATTCTGGTGTTAGAAACTTTATTAATTAATCTGAGAGAGGATAAAGAGATAACAGGGGTTAGATTTAAGGGAGAATGTTTGAAAACAAGGGCGTATGCTGATGATATTGTGATAGCATTGGAGGATCCAATTACCTGTTGTGATAAACTAATACAACATCTAAAAAAATGTGAAAGAATAGCCGGGTTAAAAATCAACTTAGAAAAGTCTGCGGTGATTACAAAAAATATGGATAAAGGCGATCAGGTTAGACTAATGGAAAAATCAGGTTTTAAAATAACGGAAAAAGTGAGATATTTGGGAGTGATACTCACCAATAAGAACTCAAACCTTATCAAAAATAATTACTTGAGTAAATGGGAAGAAATTAAAAAAGACCTGAAAAACTGGAAGACATTGAATTTATCATTGCTAGGAAGGATCTCTGTAGTTAAAATGTTGGTGATTCCCAAGTTGCTGTTTCTATTTCAATGTATCCCCATTATTAAAAACGAAAAAATCTTTAAAGATTGGCAGAAACAATTGGCAGATTTTGTGTGGGCAGGGAAAAAACCCAGCATTAGAATTAAAATTCTATATGATGCTAAGGAAAGAGGTGGATTTGCCCTCCCGAACTTAAAGTTATATTTCGAAGCATGTGCCATAACATTTCTGAAAGATTGGATTACTTTAGAAAACAGCAGATTATTAAAACTAGAAAGTACAAACATCAGGTTCGGTTGGCACGGTTTTTTTGTTCTACGGGAAAATTAAAGCCAACAGAAGTTTTAATGATCATTATGTTCGTGCTTCAATATTCCGTGTCTGGAATAAATATAAAAAACGTATTTCTTCTAAATTTCCTTGGTGGCTTTCACCACATGAGGCTTTATATTGTTATGATCCAAAGAAAAACCAGACATGGGTCAAGGTCAATTCAAGGACAGTTAGCAGCAGCCACAGCAGTGAAGAAAAAGCAATTTGTAAGATTATTATGGAAAGGACTGGGGAGCCTTTATTGGTGATAAATTCAGTTGTGTGTGTATGAATGAGAGAGAGAGAGAGACTTGGTAGTGGAAGATGAAGTGATAAAGTGCTTGAGCACACCTAGGCACCAAAGTTAAAGATGGGAGGCCTGTGTTTGTGTTCAACAATATTTTTGAGCAACATGAGAGATTCACTGCTGAGTACAAGCATATGTCTTCCATTCAAAATCTTGCAAAATATGAAGTTGCTCTCATTCCTAATTGTGAAGTACTGGGGCAGACACAAATGCATTAACAAACAGAATATAGATTTTTGTAGGTTTTTCGGGCTATGTGGCATTTCTGAAGATGCCAGGAACAGATGCTGGTGAAACATCAGGAATAAACTCTTCTAGAACATGGTCACATAGTCCAAAACCCCCACAAAAATCTATAGATGCTGGCCATAAAAGCCTTTGACTTCACAAAATGGAATATAAATATGAATTGCTTCTGACGGGGCCCTAATTTTATCTTTCGCCTGTGGCCCCAGGTTCTCATGTCAGTTAAGTTGCAAGCTAATAGGGCTCTGAGGTCAAACACAATAATCTGTTTTGATTTTCTGTTTACATCATGTCCCAGGAAAAACTTTTGTCACCCTCTACATGAAAACACTAGGAGAGAGATGGAGTTTTGGAGTAAGGTGTCACCTGTATGTCGATGATACCCACTTCTGTCACTCCTTTCCACCTAATGCCAAGGAAGCTGTTCCTGTCCTAAACCAGTGTTTGGCTGCTGTAATGGACTGGATTAGGACAACAAATTGAAGCTTAATCCAGACAAAACAGAGGTGCTCCTGGTCAGCTGAAAGACAGATCCAGGAATAGGAATTCAACTTGTGTTAGATGGGATTAAATGGGGCACTTGGGAAGCACTCCTGGATTCAACTCTGGGCATAAAGGCTCAGGTTTCAGCAGTGAACAGAAGTGCTTTTGCATAGTTAAAGCAAATGTGCCAGTTCCTAGAGAAGTAAGATTTGGCCATGGTTACATCCTATTTGGATTACTGTAATGTGCTCTACATGTGATTGCTTTTGAAAAGTTCTCAGAAAC
>NW_024816879.1:0-2134 GCF_019175285.1 Sceloporus undulatus | reverse complement strand
AGATACCATATATACTCAACAATAAGTCAAGAAATGTATGCCCCAAACTGACCCTAAAATCCTGGGTCAACTTATATAAGGGTCAATACACTCAAGGCAGTAGTATTGGAGCATCATAAGTGTGCTCGTTTTAGGACCTTAATGTTATTGGCCCATATATAAGTTGACCAAGGATTTTAGGGTCAATTTTGGGGCATACATTTCTTGACATATTTGAGTATAAATGGTACCTCAAGTTGCTCTGTGTGTGTGAGAGAGAAAGATTTCCCAGTTTGATTTGAAAGCCTTCTGTTCCCATAAAAAACTCCTTTTAACTCCACTTCTTTCCTGTTCCAATCTGATTTGAAAGCCTTCTCTTCCGATCAGAGAAACAGCCCTTTTAGCTCTACTTCCTTCCCCTGACCAATCCAGTCTGAAAGCCTTCTCTTCCCATCAAAGAAACACCCCATTTAACTTCACTTCCTTTCCTCCCCAAAGCTGTGTTAAAACCTCCCCACCAGCCCCAGATAAGTGGTGTTAGGTGGTCAGGAGAGGTTCGGAGGTTCAGAGAAGGAGGAGGAGAGAGGGAAGTGTTTTTTTCTCCTTTAGATCCTGTGTTATAGTCCCCAAAGTTTTACCCTCAACTTATCTATAGGTCATATCAAAAGCCATGATTTTTACCCCAAAACCTTCCCTCAATTTATACATGAAGTCAATTTGTACATTATTATATATGGTAACTAGTTACTTTAGAATCGTTATAAATTACAGAGTCGCTTTACATATAACCAGGGGTCAAGCAGACCAGCAATTTAGAGCAGCCTCTGGCCACTCCAGCCCCAGTTGCTCCCAATTCAGTGTGGGATCGTGGTGACCAAAGGCCGTGACCCAAGGTCAATTGGTGGTCCTTTGCCAGCAGCACAATGTCAGCCCGATCCAGGGGTGTGTATCTTATGTATGCCATACTCCTGGATTCACCCAAAGCTGGTCCTTTTGGCCTCTGTGTTTCAAGCCTAGAGTTGCCAGTTCAGGATTGTCCCAGACTCTAATGTTCCTCATCAAAAACTGAAACCTAGGAACCGAGCCTGATGATGTCATTAAGGACTAAGTACCAACTACAGTGTTCACAGCTTCTCAGTTGAAAACATAAAACATATTTGTGAAGTCGAAGGCTTTCATAGCAGGCATCCATAGTTTTTTGTGGGGTTTTGGGCTATGTGGTCATGTTCTAGAAGAGTTTATTCCTGACATTTCGCCAGCATCTATGGCTGAAGATGCCAGCCACAGATGCTGGTGAAACGTCAGGAATAACCTCTTCTAGAACATGGCCACATAGCCCCCCCCCAAAAAAAAAACCCCACAAAAAACTATAAACATGATTTTCCTGTTTTGTTAAAACAAAAATCTTCACTCAAGGGATTGATTTCAGACCAAGGTGAAATGAGAAGAATATTTCTTTTCACTTATTTAGGGATACAGAAAAGGGTATATATAATCTAGGGTACTTCCTTCTAGACAGAAAGTGGATGCAGAATAGATTGGAGGATGAGCCCTGGCACTACAACAGCTGGGAGAAAAGGATGAAACTAAGTAGGTAGATCCTCCAGAACAGAAGTTCTCAACCTTGAGCCTCCAGCTGTTTTGGACTTCAGCACCCAGAAGCCTTTGCCAGCATGGCCAAAAATTAGGGAATCTCGGAGATGAAGTTAAAAACATCTGGAGGACCAGAGGTCTAGAATCTTTGCACTCAACAGATCAGTGAAGTCTTGCAAATTATAGCTAGCTGCTGCTTTAACAGAAACACTGGAAATTAAGATGCAGTCTTTTCTTCTTGCCCAGAGATAAAACTGAAATTTGCCTGAAACTGGAGAATTTCCACCCTCATCTTCTGTCTGGAGATGACCCACAAAGACTGGAGAATAAGGGAAACCCAGAGATCTGGCAAGCCTAAATGTAACTAAAATTGTTGCGGGGGGGGGGGGTCATAGTTGTTATTAATTTTAAACATAACTTTTCCTTCCTCTTGTTATTTGGAAGATGATGGAGAAGGCACAACATAAGAGATGGTGAAGCTTTCCCCTTACCTGCAGAGAGGGGCTTCCCATCAATGCTCCAGGAGGTTACATTTTCCAGCCCTGACCAGCCCCTCTTTTCA
>NW_024816878.1:0-2134 GCF_019175285.1 Sceloporus undulatus | reverse complement strand
TTGGGTCCAGAATACTTAAGAGATCGCCTACTTCCATACTGTCCGTCCCGCACTCTAAGGTCCTATAAGGGGAAGACTCTACTTCAGCCAATAAAATCTAGGCTAACTTCAGCCACCCAGAGGGCCTTTTCCATTGCATCTCCGAAGCTATGGAATGACCTGCCGAAGGAGATCCGCGACATTTCTACTCTTACACCTTTAAGAAGGCTCTTAAGATGGATCTCTTCCGGCAGGCCTTCCCTACCTAGTTCCTCTCACCATTTACTGTGACTTACGTCACTCTGTCCACCAATTCTTCTCTTATATTAATGAGAAGAATTAAATTAAAATTAATGAAATTATATTATTGCCTCAAGAAGAAGAGCCCTCCCTCCGCCCCAACTGTCTTCATCAGACCTGGGAGAGAGTGAAAAAGACAGACCCAATTTCCATCAGGCCTAACTGTGAATTACTGTAACTACTGTCACTCTCTTTTATTTTATTTTATTGTATTATATTTATTTTTTTGTATTTTATTTTATTGTATTCTTTATATTTTTATTGTTGTAACCCACCCAGATTCCTTGTGATTAGGCGTGCTATAAATCATCATCATTATTATTATTATTATTATGTTGTTGTTGTTGTTGTTGTTGTTGTTTAGAAATGGAAGATGGGAGACTGGTCTGTAATTTTTCATGTCCTAGGGATCATAACACCATTTCTGTTAAGCAAGATGGATGAGATGCATTTATGAGTCCTAAGTGCATCTCCTCCTTGGATGACCAGACATGAAGGACACAGGTCAAGAGGGCAAGTTGTCTTCTTCTCATTTCCCAGGAGCTCGACCACCTCCTTAGTACTCACAGATTCAAATTGATCCAGTATGATCTCATTCACAGAGTCACTGGACACCTGACCTATGGCCTCTGCAATAATGCTGGCATCCAAGTCAGGTCTTATCCTTTAAAGCAGGGGTCCTCAAACTCCAGCCCTCCAGATGTTTTGGACTTCAGCTCCCAGAATCTCAGATCATTGGCCAACCTGTCAGGGAGGGCATTATGAGGTAGGAAGGAAATTTGTGGATGGTGATTGGCTGAGGGACAAAGAGAAAGGAGGAGCCTCTGTGGGGCTCTGGAAGTCTATTCAGATTGACTGTAGACTACTGAGGTAGGAAGGAAATTTGCATGTGGACGGTGATTGGCTGAGGCTTCTGGGAGATGAGGTTCAAAACACCTGGAGGGCTGGAGTTTGATGACCCCTGATTTAAAGCATCACAGAGAGCTGTGATAGCTCTTACAATGGGTCCTTGGGGGTGGGTACATCAGTCTGGTCCAAGATACCCCCACCTCACTTCAGTAGTCCCATGATGCTTCTCTTCCCTTGGCACTTTCACTCCTTCCTTCCTTCCTTCCTTTCTCCTCCAGCCAGCCAGGCAGAGAGCTGAGCCAAGCCAGAAGCAACCCTTTCTCTCCCCCAATTCCTCCAGGGGCCAAGGAAGGCAGCAGAGGCAAGGCAGCAGTGAGAAGGGCATGGCCAGGACTGTAGATCTTCCCCGAGGCCAGAGGACACCAGCCAGGAGACAGCCTTCTCCCTTAACATCTCTGGCTCCCAGTGGCAGGGACGCAGTGGTGAATGGTGGGACAGATGATGCCAACTGGCTGGTACCTTTTTCCTTGTGTACTTTTATTTCATATGTTCTTAGATAGATCTGTGGTGGGACACTTGGAGGAAGATGGGCATGGGCAAGGAGAATATAATTCAGATGGCAAATTGGGGGGGGGGAGAGATATTGACTGTGGAGCGGCTATACAAGATGTGCATGGTGCGCTAATGGGGTGAAATGTCATTACAGTAGAAGGAGAGATTGATGTTTGATATCTATCTCCCCTTCCATTCACCCTGCTATCCCAAAAGGGCTGGAGAGCATACCAAACCAGCCACGGAACCTTTCCCTGCTCTTGTGTAATGCCAGGTCAGTCAAAAATACAACGCAGATAGTCCAGAATCTCCTACTGGACAAAGAGGCTGACCTGGCTTGTTTCACGGAGACCTGGCTGGGTGATGATAGCTTAGCCACCTGGGCTCAGACTTTACCAGCTGGGTTTGCCATCAGTGAGCAGATAAGGGAACGTTGCTTTGCTCCATAAAGACA
>NW_024816877.1:797-2134 GCF_019175285.1 Sceloporus undulatus | reverse complement strand
GTTTGGGGTCCATTCTGACTTTGGAGCCCTTTCAGCCTCCATTTTGGGTTCCCTGAAGGCCTCCAACTGCCAAGCGCTGAGGCGGAGGAGGCCATTTTGTGTTCCAGTGGCCATTTTGTTCTGCTTGTGACTGTGGGGAATAATGTTCCGGAACCTTCTCTGAGGCTTCAGTTGAACAGAGGCTTCTCTTTCTCTCCTGAGGCTCCAGAGTCAGAAGGAGGCCAGTCTCTTTGGGCCAAAAGGAAGGAAGTGTGTCTCTTTGTGTGTCTTTTGTGTCTCTTTTCTGAGCGGGTTTTCTTATTACAAAGCTCTGCTCTTTCTGCGGAACATGGGCTTTAAAAGGGATCAGAAATGGGGGGGATAGTTTTAATACAAGCTTTATTCTTCTTCTTCACAAACATTGGGCTTTGGCTTCTAAGAGGAGGATTGTCCCCCAAAAGGCCAAAAATGGCTCCTTTGGGAGGTTTTAAAAGTCTCCCCAGTTTCCTTATGAATAGATTTTCAGGTAAGAAGGAAGGAGACAGACCAGAATAAATCATATTACTAAGAATGAAACAAACAAACATAGAAACAAACAAGAACAACAAACTTAAGGATTAGACACTGCTTATTTTTTTTTAAAGGAAAACTATTATTAGGAGGGTAAAAAGATGAATTGGGTGCTTCTATCCTTTTAAAACCGACTCATGCTGTATCCGCACTTCAGAAATAATCCAGTTCGAAACCGCATTAACTCTCCTAGCTCCAGCCTATGGAATCCTGGGATCTGTAGTTCATTGTGGCATCAGCTATCTGTCACAGAAGGCTAAGTGTCCCAAAGGTAAAGTCCCAGGATCCCATAGCACTGAAAGGTTTCAGCGGTGTCAAAGTACTTTATTTCTATAGTGTGGATGCAGCCTTCTTGGGAAAGGGGCTAATGCTGAGGGAAAGCACTGGTGAACTCTGGAGGTTTCAGCACATTATTTATTTATTTATGTATTTATGGGGCACTCATTTCACTTCTAGCTACAGAGACATAACCAGGGCCCTCTCCAATTCCCCATTCTCTAATCCCCCACCACTCTAAGAAGTCATGGAGTATCTGTTGTGTAGGGGAGCTCCAGTGAATCTATGCTAGGTCCAGGGGGCTTTGGTTGGTGCAGAGGGAGGATGCCCTCCTCTGCATTGGCCCAAAGGAGGCATATGTCATCTGCATATGTCACCAGCAGGATGCTGTTCTCTGTGTCTTTGAGTGCTGCAGGGTTTCTTGCCAAGCCAATCCTAACCCTGGTCTCTTTTCTCAGGAACGTCATCTCGGCCTCCTTGTACACGGCTTTCAGGCCTTTCTTGCTGGAAGT
>NW_024816877.1:0-697 GCF_019175285.1 Sceloporus undulatus | reverse complement strand
ATTGGCCCAAAGGAGGCATATGTCACCTGTGTATGTCACCAGCAGGATGCTGTTCTCTGTGTCTTTGAGTGCTGCAGGGTTTCTTGCCAAGCCAATCCTAACCCTGGTCTCTTTTCTCAGGAACGTCATCTCGGCCTCCTTGTACACGGCTTTCAGGCCTTTCTTGCTGGAAGTGACCAAGTGCAGGGCCACCAGGACCCGCTGCGCACCTGATGGCTGACACAGAGGCCAAGTGGAGGGAGTTGGGCTCCAACAGAAAGAGGCTGCTGAGATACAACAGCTCTTTGGTAAGTTGCCATCCTGACTATTCGTTTCATCTGTGTCACTGCTGGGCTGGCTCATGAAAGCAAGCGGAGAATATACTGTCCCAGTTTAGCAGAGAGAGTCCTGGTCAATCCTCTGTCACCTTATTTTTTCAGGGGCTTTGAAAATGTCCTATTTCTCTTTCCTCCTCCCACTTTCCCCCTTGTCCTCAGGTCAAGTTCAAAAGATGTGTGCACCCCATCAACTCAAAAGAAGGGAGAGGGGAGGAGAGAAGGGAGCAGGGTCTTGCCCTTGCCAGGATTCGGAGCCAAAAGCAAACTGCTGGACCCTTCCTCATTTATGTGATCTGTATCGTTAAGAGCTTTGGCCATCTTGATCCCCTTCTGGGGTTGCTTGTCCACATGTGTCTTCCTTTCCCAATCTGTGAAATGCT
>NW_024816876.1:0-2135 GCF_019175285.1 Sceloporus undulatus | reverse complement strand
AGAGAGTATATTTAATTTAGACTAGGAGTAAGAATTGTTTAGTCCTTGAGACATTGTTGGACAGGGATTTCCAGCAGCTAGGACTAGTATAGCAAATGGTGAGGAATACTGGGAATTGTAGTCCAACATTATTTGGAGAGCGATATCATTTCTCCCCCCTTATTTGGGAATTAATGGTTTCACACTTTGGCCCTCCAGGTGTTTTAGACTTCAGCTCCTAGGATTCATTGACTACCAGCCTTGTTGACTGGGACTTCTGGCAGCTAAAGTCCAACATAGTCTAAATGAAAAAAAAAGAAAAGAGAGGAACATTGGCTTAGAGCATGTTTAAGAAATGTATTCTACTGAACAGAATAATGTGTAAAAATATAAATGTAATGCCCACTCCTTAAAAGCAAGATGATTGAGGAAGAGCATAAACATTAACCTAAATTGATTAAAAAAATATTGGGATGGAGTGAGCTTGAGAATTTGCTTTCTCTTATATGGTGACAATGTGTCTCAGTTTTTAGATTAATTTCCAATGCTGTCCAAAGATGTAGAATTTGACTTTTGCAATGATTTAAAAGAAAATCTGTAAAAGATGGTATCTAGCTCCAAGTAAGCTGTTGAAAGTGGCCCAGCATGTTTCAAATCAGTGTTGGGGACTGCAAGATAAGGAAGGCTCCATTTTTCATATGTGGTGGACTTGTAAGAAGGTGAAAAGTTACTGGTCTAACATTTATATATTTATTCAATAAATTCTAAAGGTAGATTTTGTAATGTTAACAGAATTTTTTCTGTTGGCGTTATTGATAAAATATAAGTCACTTTTTTATTATTTCTTACCAAAAAGGCAGAAAACAATAACAAATACAAACAAAAACAAGCTAAAAATACAAATCCTTAAAAACCACCTTCAAAGTTTCAAAGCCACATGGGATATAAGTCACTTTGTTTATATATAATTATAGCACGCACCAATGATGGAAGAATGGATTATTAAGGTTGCTGAGTGGGTTAATTAAGCCAGTTGAAAACCTTTTGAAAGATTAGAAGCTGTTTATGGATTGTTTGAGCAACAGGAAATCTTAACAATGTAATAATCTGTGGCTATGGTCATTAGTAATTTTATTAAGATTACTTCGTTGGATCTGTATCTGTAATGATAGAATAATATTTTCCCCCTCTTTTTTCTTTTTCTTATCCTTTCTTTTCCCTATCATTACAGTCAGGGGTATATTCAAATAATGCACAGAGCCTTTCTGTGGCGGGATACAAACCGCCATTTAGTACGTATTCTATACGTACTAGGGTTAGGAAGGGGTGGTGCTTCCGCACCCCCCTAACCCTAGTACGTATAGAATACGTACAACATGGCGGCGCCCCTTCCGCATAGCGTCCAGACGTGTCGCGGCGCCTATGACGAAATGGAGCTTCTTTTTTGCTCCACGCGGGAGCCGCGCGGTTTGGCTGCTGCAGCTCCCTCGCGGAGCAAATGGCGCCGGCAGGAGACCTGTAACCCGCCAGTGTATTAATTTTTTTCATTTTTTTCTTCTCTTCTTTTTTCTTCCTTCTGTTTCTTTATCTATAAATATATATTAATTTGATTGTAAGTTAGACTTCATATTAAAACTAATAAAAATTAATCTTTAAAAAGGGTAAGTTTCAATGAGTTTCAGTAGGACTAACTTTTGTATGGCACTCTGGTGGGGCAGTAGTTAAATGATAGTACAGCCACAATGTTGTGAGTTTGATCCCAGAGGGCTTCAGGTTGACTCAGGCTTCCATCCTTTTGTAGATAGTAAAATGATTATCAAGTTTGTTGGGGGGCAATTGGCTTACAGATTTAAATCACTTAGAAAGTGCTGAGTATAGAAAGGATAGAAATATAAATGCTATTGCTTTGCGAAATAAACATGGACAGAATCAGACTACTGGACATCAGTCTAAAAGCCATGTTCTCATAAAAATTGCTCAGTCTCTTCCCATAAGTTATTGTTGCAGGTATTGTTTTATGAATGCAATTGTCTACTGCAATAGAGCAGTTGAACTGTGTCACTTTATTAGGGCTGTGTAAGCAAGGTTTAAGCTAAGTTGAACAGGTTCCATTCTCATTGTTTGAACTATTCTGTATTTCAGGATGATCCAGCGAC
>NW_024816875.1:0-2135 GCF_019175285.1 Sceloporus undulatus | reverse complement strand
AGTCAAGAACTTCAACTCACCAAAGAATTCTTGTACTTCCGCAGCCTGTTTCTTTTGGAGCCCAACTCCCTCCTCTTGGCCTCTGTGTTGGCCATCAGGTGGGCAGGGGTCCTGGTGGTCTTGCACTTGAGTCACTTCCAGCAAGAGAGGCCCCAAAGCCGTGTCCAAGGGGGCCGAGATGGAGTTCCTGAGAAAAGGGACCAGGGTTAGGATTGACTTGGCAAGAAACCCTGCAGCACTCAAAGACAGAGAGAACAGCATTCTGCTGGTGACATACGCAGGTGACCTATGCCTCCTTTGGGCCAATGCAGAGGTGGACATCCCCTTCCTCCCTCTGCTCCAACCAAAGCCCCCTGGACCTAACATAGATTCACTGCAGCTCTCCTACACAACAGTTACTCCATGCCCTATTAGAGTGGTGAAGGATGAGGGGATGGAGAATTGGAAAGGGCCCTGGCTATGTCCCTGTAGCTAGATGTGAAATGACTGCATCATAAATAAATCATCTTCTGAAACCTCCAGAGGCCCCCAGTGCTTACACCCAGCACCATCCCCTTTCCAAAGAAGGCCACATCCACACTGCAGAAATAAGGCACTTTGACACCGCTTTAACCGCTCAGTGCTATGGAATCCTGGGATTCTACCTTTGGGATACTTAGCCTTCTCGGCCACAACGAACTACAAATCCCAGGATTCCACAGGACGGAGCCAGGAGAGTTAAACTGGTTTCGAACCGGATTATTTCTGTAAGCAGATACAGCCTAAATCGGTTGTAAAAGGATAGAAGCACCCAAGTCTTGTTTATACTCTCAAAATAATGGTTTTCCTTTTTAAAAAAAAATAAGTTTGTTTTAGTCTGTAATCCTTATTTTTGTTGTTCTTGTTTGCTTCTATTTTTATTTGGTCATTTGAGATGGCTTCCTTCTTGAGTGAAAATCTCTTAGTAAGAAATCTGAGGAGACTTTTAAAACCTCCCAAATGAGCCACTTTTGGCCTTTTTGGGGGACTAGCCTCCTCTTAGAAGCCAAAGACAGATGTTTCTGAAGAATAATAATAATAAACTATCCTCCCCATTTCTGATCCCTTTTAAACCCCATGTTCCCCAGAAGGAGCAGAGCTGTGTAATATGAAAACCCTCTCAGAAAAGAGACACAAAAGACACACAAAGAGACACACTTCCTTCTTTTTGGCCCAAGGAGCCTGGCCTCCTTCTGACTCTGGAGCCTCAGGAGAGAAAGTGATATTTCTGTTCAACTGAGGCCTCAGAGAAGGTTCTGGAACATTATTCCCCACAGTCAGAAGAAGCACAAAATGGCCGCTGGAACACAAAACAGCCGCCTCTCCCTCAGCACTTGTCAGTTGGCAGTTTGAGGCCTTCATAGAACCCAAAATGGAGGACAAAAGCGACCCAAAGTCGGAAGGGTCCTCAAACAGTATTTCCAAACCTTAACAACACCTAAAATGCCAAAACAAAAGAACATTCCCAGAGTTCCATAGCAATGAGACATGGCCATGACAATGGTGCAGAACATGAATGCCCAGTGATGGTGGCATTAACGATGATTAAGGTGCAATGGCAGCTCCATCCCTCCCCTGATATCATCATCATCATCTTTGCTACAGCATGAGAGCCACCATTAAAAGCAATGAAATCCCCTTTGGGGAGTTCCACTCTCCCACCTTCAGAGAGGACTGCTGGGCCTCCTTCCTCCCCACTTTAATAGCAGTGGCCAAAGGAAAGCAGCAGCAGTAGAACCAAGCCAGGCCCAGCCAGACCTCAGCACAGCAGTGAAGCCTAGTGGCTCCAGACCTTTTCACTCTGCTCCTTTCTGTCTTTCTCCCTCTGACACTCTGCTCCTCACAAAGAACTAAATAGAGAAACTGAACCTCCTTCTCTTCTTGAAACTGGCCAATGGGGGCCAGTAAAAGGAGGTTTACGCAAATGCAGAATGACATCACTGCTATGGAAGGCTCTCTTGACCAATCAGAGAGCAAGATGAAGGTCCTTCTGGAAGCTTCCGTGAGAAGGAGATATAAGGCCTGAGAGATCAAGAGACAGTTGGGGGAATTGTGTCAGTTGGAGATCGAGAGAAAGAGAGTTAAAGAGCGGATCTTGGAAGTTAGCCTCAGAATTG
>NW_024816874.1:0-2135 GCF_019175285.1 Sceloporus undulatus | reverse complement strand
CCCCATGGCAGATCCTCAGTTATTTTCTAAGCATGGACATACCAGTGGTTAAATGCCTGTACTGCAGCCATTCACTCAAAACCACAAGGTTGCGAGTTCAAGACCAGCAAAAGGGCCCAAGCTCGACTCAGGCTTGCATCCTTCCGAGGTCGCTAAAATGAGTACCCAGACTGTTGGGGGCAAATTAGCTTACTTGCTAATCAGCTTACTTGCTGTTCACTGCTATGATCTTTGGAATAGCGGTATATACATAAAACAAATTATTAAATTATTAATTAATTCATTTCTACTCATCCATCAGTATTATATTTGTACTTGTTTTGAACACCTAGGTCTGAAAACTCACCGGCTTATGAATCTTGCAAAATATATTTCATGTCCTACAATGAAACATTTTCTCCCTAAAATGCACTTAGGTCTTGCAGATGTATGCAGAGCTACCACCTCCATAATGGTAAACAGTTATATTTCTTTCTCTGGATGTGTTTGCTAGAGCACCCTTGACTCTGTATGCACAATCACTCCTTTGGGCATTTTGATACCCTGCCATATGTAGGAATTTCCTTTTTTCTGAATTCTTGGAAAATACCCCATAGTTCACACAAGGTCCATCTCCCTCCCAATGCATGAGGGTACTGCAGCTGATTATCATGAACCACTGTTTTGCTGAAAACCAGCTTATTTGTCCAGCTAGGTCATTGACAGCAGTAAAAGCACCCAAACCACTTCTGGCTGATTGCATACCTCTTCACCTACAGATATGGTTGTCTAGGACTGTGGTTTCTTTCTATAAGATCAACATTTTCAGAATCTTCCTGATTTTTTTCCATTCAAGGCTGTGCATATAAGGCATTCTGCTTCCAGCAATGGCCAACTGGTCTGGCCATGTATAGTGTCAGAGTTCCCTCTACTGGCTGAAAAAAACTTCAAAATCTACAATTGAGTGAACAGATATATTTATTAAGAAGTAACAAAATGTCCCCAAACAGCAAGCAAGCTTTCAGGCTCTCTAGAACTCTTCATTAGACTAGATGGTTCAAGAACCTGGGGGTCGGGAAGTCCAAAAAGTATTCAACAATTTTGAGCTAGCTGTGGTGGCCACGAAGTTTGCATTTTAGACCCAAACTCATAAGAGAAGTTGCAAACTGAATACATTGGTCACTGCAGTGTGTTGCAAGGATGTGGTTACACCTGGGACAGAGAATAAATAGCTGGGAAAACCTTCCTTCCAAGATTTTCGAAAACATAGGCCAGAATTCTGTTAGTGAACATCATTTTTTTCCCAAGGTGGCAATGGAGTGCTGGTAAAATCTGTTGGCTCTAAGCAACCTATTTCTCCAATAACTTATTTCCTGCACAAGTGCTGTTCCTACAGTTCCCCTCCTCCGCATGTCTATTACAGCAGCATAGTTATTGGAGCATGCCAGCATTATGCCAGCCACAGAATCTGGCTGTTACACAGAACCCTCTCCAGCCTTGGGTAAGACATACAGGTTTTTCAGAGGAAGAAGAGCAAAAATCATGAGAACCATGATGATCTTTCTAACTCTAAAGCAGAAAAATGATTTTCAGTGCTACATCAGGTGTGTGTGTGTGTGTGTTTAAAAAGTAATTTGAAATCACATAGTATATTATGACCTACTGGCTCAAGAAAACAGAGATCTCAAAATGCAAAGTCCCTTCTCAGGTCTTGTATAACCATCTTCATCTATTTGTAGATTCCACCCCAACTGAGCAATTGTGTATTCTTCATGACACACAAGTTACTACAGTCAATCATTCACGTCATAATTCCCAGAGGATAATAATAAGAGAGAAAACTTTCAGTGCTTTAGGAATACAATGTGCTCTATTTCCCCTCACTTTCAGCTTTCTGATAAATTGTGGGAGAGTGCTGAAAGAAAATCAATTACTGAATTCTTCCTTATGTTCCCAAATACTTAAGACAAAAATATTATGTCCCATTGTGCTCATTTTGAAGTATCAGAGCATCATTATTCTTTGCTTTTGCTTCAATAAAATTCTACAAAGGAAGAGGAAACAAGAAGACACCTAGCAATTAGGGCTTGCCTCATATCCTATGCTGATTTTGGTTTTCCTCAAATTCTGTGCTGACTATGTTGAGAAACTGAAGC
>NW_024816873.1:0-2135 GCF_019175285.1 Sceloporus undulatus | reverse complement strand
GTTACTCAGTTTGTATAGCCAGAATAAAAAGGAAGGGGCAATTCGGGGTTTTTTTAGGGGGTGGAGGGGAAATATGTCAGCATTTTTGTGTTTCAAGAAAATCCTATATTGGGAACTGTGCAATTATGAGAATAATATTCCAGTCCTTTAGGTATTTAGAGTAGTCAAAAAACAATGAGACAAGGGGGGGGGGGGACCTGCAAGATTTTATTTTTAATTAAATTGAAGTATGAAGATAAAAAGTATCTTGACTTTGCCTGAAAAACCAAAACGAAAGAAAAAAAAGAAGAAGACACAGCCTTAAATCACACAGAGCTTACTTTCCAAGCCTATAATTTGTAGAGCAATTCCTGGTGTGAAAAACTCCAAGAGGGTTTTTTTTTCTGTCAAGAATTTGTAAAGTGTTCAAAATGTTTTAATCCCCTTCACATGTAATGTGCCCACATGGGAGTAATATTCTTCTTTATGTCCCAGTGGGATTGTGTAATATTTTCTTACAAGTTCTGACATACCATTGCTTCTCAAAGCCTGAGCCAAAATATACTGTATTCAGTACTTTTCACCTGTAAGGCATCTTCAACTGAAATCCTGTATCACCAAGTCTAATGTAAAACTTTGCAGAGGAAGGAAAGTGCAAACCTGTTCTGAGCAAATTCTACCAAGAAAAGCCTCTAGGGTTGCCAGAAACTGGAAACAACTTGAAGTCACACAACAACTGTGTAAAACTTCCACAGGGAGAACTGTATTACAGCTTTTCTCTTACTATGCTAGGACTCACTGTTTTGCTGGGATAGCACCCTGTATACAGTCATTCCATGGCTGTAGACAGTGGATTAGAGAAGCATCCAGCTGTGGCCCCATAGCCATATCCAGACCAATGATATCATCCACTGAGGTCCTCAGCATGTACTACCATAACTGTTTTGGGTGGGCTATGCTATGCTGAGGAAGGAATAATAAATGCAAGAAATCAGAACAGATGCTTTGAACATCCACAGCCAGCCCAGGCAAAGGCTGTGCATTGGAACAGGTTCCTGGTGACAGAGTTGTGATGTATGACTGGCAAGCATCTTTCTTTTGGCCTGCTGGCCCAATGTGACTGAACTCTCCTGATGACATTGGATTCAACAACTGATTATGTGGCTGTGTTTATGATGGTTTTTCCGTAGAATTATAGAATTGAGTTGGAAGGTACCCCAAGTGTCATTTAGGCCCACCTCCAGTGAATGCAGGAAACCCATAGCTAAAGCATCCCTGACAGATGGCCATATTTTGTTTTAAAAACCCCTGTGGAGAATTCACCATCTTTTAAGGTTAAATTGTCTATCATATATTTATTATTGTGGAAAGTTATCCAATCTGTCAAGGGCATACTGAATCCTAATCCTGCCTTTTGAGGTACTGTATTAGCAACCACTGTTAGTTTGGTGCCATTTACAAATTGGATAAGCATCACCTCTGCTCTTTCATCCAGGTCATTTATAAAATGCTTGTATTCATATTTACTCCAGGGCCCATGCCACTTTCACTGTAGCTGTTGTCCAGTGTGATGGTGATGAGAGACCAGTAGGACAACACTGAGCAGCAAAGCAGTCCCTATTACATGCATACTCAGAAATAAGCCCTAGTGAGTTCAGTGGAAATCAGAACTTTAAAAATACTGAGAACCTAACTTATCCCAATAATCATTTCAATGTTTTCTTTAAGGAGAGAAGAGTAAAATTGAGAAAGACAAAGTGAGGAAAGGGAAAGGAAGATAGAATACAGCTAGGAATAGGGGTATGAGAAGAAAGAGGGTGAGAGAGACAAAGGGATGGCTAAGCAGAGAGAAGGCAAATGTAGCCAGGAGAACTGGAAATGGGGAACAGAAGAATAATGAGAACAAGAGAGGTGAAGAAGAGTACAAGATGTAGGGAGGCAAGAAAAGAAGAAAGAGAAGGGAAAGAGAAGATGCGTCACCAGTCTACTGTAAATAACCAGGAGTTGTGGGCAGGGAAAAGAAGAAGAAAGAGAAGGAGAGAGCAAGTGAGTAGGCTGGCGAAAATTAGAAACTGGGCTATTGTGGGAGCTGGTGAAGAGGAGATCAAAGACATGAAAGAAAGACTGGGGCAGAAAATGGAAAATGAGGCGGGATA
>NW_024816872.1:0-2135 GCF_019175285.1 Sceloporus undulatus | reverse complement strand
CTATAGCAAAGGAAATGTATACAAAAAGAGCAAATAGTGAAGTAGTCTCACACACTGAAAATGAATTTTTAGAGGTTAATATTTTATAAATGATTTAATCTTTCAGATATAAAACATGGAATGCAATTTTTAGCATAAATGTGCAAAACTCTAGACAATTTGTACATTGAAGTTTCATGGTCTTCAGCAGGGTTTACTCCTATGTAACTGCATGGATTACATTTTCCTACACTGAGAAGGAAAAGAATAAAAAAGTGTTGCTCTCTATCTGATGCATGACAGCTGCACCTGGGCTCTCTATAAGTCTTTTCTTGTTTATTCTAAACATATTTCCTCTTAACAAAGTTGCTACTGAACCCAAGTCTTATTTGTCAAGATGGCCTCAACAGTGGGGAAAAAGAGAGAAGGCACAGTGGTCACCTCCTTTTTCCTCTTGGGGAGCAGGTGAGGCACAAGGTTTACTTTGCAGAATAGATTAAATAAGAACCATATGTTGAGACAAGACATGTCAAATCGAGCAAGACTAGATGTTCTTTTCATACACTTCAAATTTGTACTGAATGCCATTCTCTTCCTGAATATCACTGGGAACCCCTGCATAGCTAAAGAAATTGAGAGAAAAAGGGAAGATATGCATAAATTACAGCTGATGCCATTAAATATACAGTGTGTTAAGTATATGTACAATTTCAACTGAATACAGTATAGAATAGAAACCATAAAAATAATTTTTGGACATCAGTTCAGTATGTTTGATTAAATGGAGAGAACAATAAGAACCTAATTTTCTTGTATTTATTGTTACTACAAATATATCTCTTTTCAGCATTCACACCATAAATTTATGAAATTGATTTGACTTGTATCAGATTCAGTTGATATCACTACTGTTATTATGAAGCCCACACACCTTGCCCAGCTTTGGGGAGATTTTTTTTTGGGGGGGGGGGGTTTGCTGGAAAAAATTAGATGATAAAATATTTTCATTTCAAAATAATGAATAAAATATTGATAATGAGATGTTCCTATACTGTCACCTAACCTTTAAGTGCCCTGCAATGATTTTAAAGAACACTGAACTGATGTTGGAAAGAAAGTTCATATATTAAAGTTGCAGAGCATCTTCCTGTATTCAATCTATGAATGCCATCTACGTTTATCTCAAGCATATACGTTCTGAAATGTGGTGATAAAGACTTCATATGACACAGACTTGCTTCTCTCCAATTTATATCTGTTTTTTGCAGCATGTGAAGGAAGATTTTGTATACACCTCCTCCCTGTGGTTTACAAGCTAAGCATTGTACATTGTTATATGTACCAAATTATGACTGTATGTAGTATTTCATGCTGAAATTATTCATTAACAACGTTTGCATGCCTATGTTAATTGCTAGTTTGTAAAATTCACATTTCTTTGCTTTTAACACAGTCTCTTCCTCCATCACTCTAACCTGCAGACATTTTTCTTCTTTCCTTTCTGTTTTCCATTATGATAAACATGTATTTGATAATGTACAAGTATTTAAAGTAAAGCTACTTCTATATACTTTATAAAGCAAACTAAGCCATTTTCCCTTCTCTGCTAGATCCCATGTTTGCATGGTAGGTGTGGTAGTGGTTGTTGTCAAACTTCTACTTGCCAGTTTGCTTACTTCGCTTGAGAGATTCACTATTATTTCTCAACAGAAATGTGAATGCATTTTTATATTTTGACATAGCACATATTGCGTTTTAAGACAGAATATAGGTGGCCCTCCACATTTGCGGCTTCAACTTTTGTATATTTGATTAATATGTTCTCTCTAGGAATCATTAGGTTTCTAGCATAAATCTGCCAGGAATTGACCATAGAATTGTGCTGGAGAACCTACTAGCCACCCCCTCACACACCCTGCATTTGATGAGGACACAGGAGCGAACCTTCTTAGTGTGATGGGCCCCTTCTCTGCCTCTTTCTGCTGGCAAGCAAAGACCTTCTTATTTAGGCCGGCCTTTGACTCTTAATTTGTTGAAGCAAAAGGAACTTTTAATAGGGTGTTTATAGTTTTATATTTTTGTTAAGTTTTAGGTATGTTTTAAGACCCGCCTTGAATCCCATTGTGGAGAAAGGCGGGATATAAATGCTGGAAATA
>NW_024816871.1:0-2135 GCF_019175285.1 Sceloporus undulatus | reverse complement strand
CTCCATATCCATGGGTTTAAGCATCCATGGCTTGAAAATATTAAGAAAACATATACATTCCAAAATCATGCACACCTTGATTTTGCCATTTTATATAAGGTTCACCATATTACTATCAATTGTATTTAATAGACTTGAACATCCATGGATTTTGGTATCCACAAGGGGTCCTCGAACCAAACCCCAGTGAATACCAAGCGCCCACTGTAGATATGTGTAGTTCCATTCTCATTAGTTCATAAATCAAGCTAGCAAGTTTTCCTTTTTGTTTACCAAGCAGACTTTACTCCACCACCCCCAGAGGCAATGGTAAATATGACTGCTGCTGTAAAAATATTCCATAACAGACAGTAGGCATGTATGCCACTTGAAATAACGGGGTACACTAACCTTTGTTTTTTGGTTGCTACAGCTGTTATAGGTGTCTGCATAAGAAATTATTTCCCTACTGCTTATGGGTTCTATATGCTTTCACTGACAGCTATGCAAGTTCCAAGAAAAAAAAAATACACTTCTACCCAAATGTTAGGTTATGCCCTGTGTCTGTGTAACAATTGGATTTGTTTTTGAGAGTGTTTGCATTCTAGAAGAAAGTTAGTGTCACGCAGTTTGGTGAAGATTTTCAAATGATGTTGTGTGACTTCACAATAATCCTGTCATTATCCCATGAACAAAGAGGAGTTTTCCAGCTGCTTTTCATTCACAGGAGAGTCCTATGAATTAAAAGCGGCTGGAAGACTATTTTTGTTTTCTGTTACCTTGCTCATTCTTTTTAACACCTAACTGAAACTACTGGGGGAAGTCATTTGTTGTTTGGGAATTTGGTGGCATTGATATGAGATGATATTAAACTTCTCATTTTCTTTGCCATCTACTCAAAGAGGCTGCAGAGGTTTTTAAGCATTTATTCGATATGGTAATTGATTGGATGTGAACTAACAAATAAAAAATCCAGACAAAAAGGAGGTGCTCTTCATGACTCAAGAACTGGAGTTCAACTTCTGCTGGACAGGTTAACACTCCCTTTGAAAACAGAAGCTTGTAGTTTGGACCTTTTCTGTACTCAGTCTTGACTCTGGATGCTCAAATTTTGGCTGTTAGTAGGAGTTTTCATGACTGAGTATAGTGCAGTATCTACATCCATTCCTGGAGATTGCATATCCAACCAGAGTGACTGATGTCTTAGTTACATCATATCTGGATTACTGCAATGTGCTCTACATAAGTATTTAGGAAACTACAGTTGCTGCAGGATGCAGCACTCCATTTGTCAACAAGGGCTGCATAAGGAGAACATGTGATAGAGGCTGCATGTGCACTGTAGAAATAATGCAGCTTGACGCTGCTTTAATTGCCATGGCTCAATGCTATAGGATTCTGGGATTTGTACTTTTGTAAGATAGTCTTCTCTATCAGAGAGTTTTGGTGCTACAACAAACTACAAATCCCAGGACTCCATAGCATTGAGCCATGTCATTAAAGTGGTGTCAAACAGCATTATTTCTGCAGTGCAAATGCAGTCTGATTATCTTACAGAGTTAGTACTGGCTTCCAGTCTGTGTGCAACTCAGAGTGCCGCTGATGATTTTTCAAGCCCTGACTGGTTTGGCACTAAGATATTTGATAGGCTGCTTTTCCTCTATTAGCTTTTTCACCTGTTAAGAGTCTCTTTGGATGCCCTCCTATGTGTCCAAACAACCCAAGATATGTCTAATTGGGACTGTGGAATGGGACCTATATGGTGGGACTTAGGTGTACCTAGGTTCTGGAATTCCCTTCCAAAGGAGGTGCATTTTACTTCCTTATTGATTACCATCTAGACCAGATGTTGGCAAAGACCTTCTTTTTAAAGAAGGCTTTAGTATGTGGCTTGGTTTGTTGCTTTTTGAACTATATTTCTGAGAAATTTAAATATTTGATTGCTGTAGCATTATTATCTTCTGCTAATGTTTTCTTGTTGAGTGTTCACTTGTAAAATGAAACATGACATCAGTCATGTTTTTAACTGCCCCATGACTGATATTCTTGTAAACTACCTAGAACTCACTGGAAATAAGAGACTATGTTTTTTTTAAACCTTTGTATGTTTTTAATCTTAATTTTATACAGTTTTAACCAGGTTAGTTTAATTTTTT
>NW_024816870.1:0-2135 GCF_019175285.1 Sceloporus undulatus | reverse complement strand
ACAGAACCATATTCTAAATCAGAGCTTGGAAAGTTACTTTTTTAAAAACAATAATTCATCCCCCTTATCAATCATGGTGTTTAAAACATGATTCAATTTTTTCATTGGAGTATAAAAAGGAGAAACGACAAAGTATTGAACCTTCAGAGAGCCATGTGGTGTAGTAGTTTGAGTGCTGGACTGTTACTCTGGAGATCTGGGTTCAAATCATCTTGGGCAAGTCACACTCTCTCAGCCTCAGAAGATGGCAAAGGCAAACCCCATCTAAAGAAATTTGCCAAGAAAACCATATGATAACCTTGAGTTACAGAAATGACTTGACACACAACAACAAGCGGCATTAAACCTCTTGTTCAGTGTACTTTCCTGTTGTTGTTGTTTTGTGCATGTGATGTTTTGCGTGTGTGTGTATGTGTGTGTGTGTGTACATGCAAGTGTGCAATCTTGGGACTGATATGAGACTGGCATAAAACTTGTAAAATTCCTATTAATGCTATGCTAAAATCTTCCATTAAAAGTCCCCTCCCTGCCCAAGTTACCCATTGCATCAGTAAAGTGACTTTGTTCTGACTCAAGTTACTTTGGGAATGCAACTTCATCCTGCCCTTTTTTGCTGGGAGGGGGAAAAATAACAATACGTAATATGTTACAGGTTGCTGCATTGCTTGTAACTTGTTCCTTCCAACCTCTGTCCTTTTGTCTGATCCAGCGATACTTTCCTTACCGTTCTAACCGGCTTTTAGCCGAAAGAGATAAATGTTCTTGGCAGAGGGAGCTCTATTATGGTCGCCAGAGTCAAAATGATGACCTGCTATAACCTGCGCCAGGAGAATGTGCTTAGAATTTGCAAAGGAAACACGGAGGAAGGGAGGGGGGGAATTGAAATAGGAAGGCCGTAGCTGCTGTCCGATTTGTAACATTACTCAAACTGTAATCATGTTGATTGTATTGCATTAGCATTCTAATTTCCAATTTGGGGTTTTGCTACATAATCTCCAGTAGAGTACATCTAATCTTCATGTGCAACCCAAAGTCTTTATATAAACTCGGCGGATTTACCTCCATGTGTCTCTGCTAAACTGAGCCGTGTCTTCTGGCTGAGCTGCAGAGACATTAAATTACTAAGTAAATCAATACAGCATTGTTATGTCACTGTATCTTTTTCAAAGACCAGCTCAAATTTTGTCTGCTGTCTCTTTGATCCATTCCATTTAGTTCTAAGTACACTTGTTATTATAGTAACTGTTGTTTGTATGTTATTTTAGCTTTTTAAAAAAGGGGGAAAAATTCTGAAGTAGCTATTTAGCAATTTAAATGAAAATGTAATTAGGTTACATCTGTTTTACATGCACGTAATACCACGCAGATGTAAACTTCTATTAAAGCCATATTTTCTTTCAGGCAAACTCCCCCCCCCCTTTACCCTCGCCCTCCTCTCCTCAAATTTTAGCAATCAAGAAACAAATATTTCTTCTTTTAGAAAAAGAAAGATGTAATATATACACACAACTTATTTAAATCTGAAGGAAACAAAGCTATGTATTCCTAGTAGGGAGCAGATATGACAAAATAAATGATATGCTAATTCTTTTATTTATGAGCATAGCATCAAATGGAAGACACAGTTTTTGAGTAATTAAGGAGCATGCCTACTTTTTCTTTTCTCTTATGGGGGGGTGGATTGGGAGAGGAAAGTCCTGTCAATCTCTATTTTCATATGTTAATTCATTTAAATGCCATGTGAAGTTAAGAGGCAAAGTAGCAAGAGAGAAAAACAGAACATTTGAAAGTCAATGGGTGGATTACTGATCTTGGAGTTAGAAAATTCTGGATTAAAAACCCATCCGAGGCTTTGTCTACACTGTAGAATTAATGCAGTTCAATACCACTTTAACTACCAGGACTCAATGCTATAGAATTATCTGTGTGTGTGTGTGTGTTTTAGATACAGTGAGCCCTTGGTATCCACTGGTTCTAGGGCTCCCCATGGATGCTCAAATCCCATTATATATACAGTGCGCCCTTGCCTTATGCAGGGGATCCATTTCGACCCCCCCCCCACATAAGGCAAATTCCATGTAAGATCAAGACCCATTTGTTTGAATGGGGCGTGTCCCTTCAGTGCACAGCACAGC
>NW_024816869.1:0-2135 GCF_019175285.1 Sceloporus undulatus | reverse complement strand
TGTCAATCATCCTCTTATCTCTGGCGGCATCGAAGAAATCATCTTTGGTGTTTTGCTGGTGAGATGCGCAATCCGTTCCGGGTTCTGGTCCAAGCTTTAAAGGAGAGTTATCCTTAGTGCCCAGTTCACTATTCAAGATGTTAAATACCATTCCCTGTCCATTAATGGTCTGTCTATGGCCGTGAAGGCCATTCCCAGTCCATCAAAGGAGCTATCCATGGTGCCGAAAGCCATTGCCAGTTCATCCTGTCCATTAATGGAGCTATCCATGGTCCTGGAGGTCATCCTCAGTCCATTAATGGTATGTTTATGGCTCTGAAGGCCATTACACTCCATTAAAGGAGATATCCATGGTCCTGAAGGCCATTCCCAGTTCATCCCCAGTCCATTAAAGAGGTTATCCATGGTCCTGAAGGTCATTCCCAGTCTATTCCCAGTTCATTACAGGTAGTATGTCTGGTCTCAAAGGCCATTCCCAGTCCTATTCCATTAAAGGAGCTATCCATGGTCCTGAATGTCATTCCCAGTCCATTGCCAGTCAATTAGAGGAACTATGCATGGTGCTGAAGGCCATTCCCAGTCCACTCGAGGAACTATCTGTGGTCCTGAAGGGCATTCCCAGTCCATTAGAGCAACTATCCATGGTCATGAAGGCCATTCCCAGTCCATTCCCAGGCCATTAGAGGAACTATCCATGGTCCTGAAGGCAATTCCCAGTCCATTCCCAGTCCCCTAATGGTCCAATCCATGGTCCTGAAGTCCATTCCCAGTCCATTAATGATCCTATCCATAGAGCTGAAGGCGATTTCAGCAGCCATTTTGAGATGGACTCAAAAGGGAAACAATAACTGAATGCTTTTACAGGCTTTCACATTTTGCAGATGCTTTCTGTGTGGGTTTTTCAGGCAGCAGATGTTGCCACAAAATGACTGGCCACAGGGAGCGGCATTTGCATCCTTTCCAGCAGCCATTTTGAGAGGGATTTTTGAGAGAAATTGGATTTTTTTTGTGAGTTTTCACACTTTACAGAGACTTTCTATGTGGATTTCTTGGGGGGGGAATATTGCTAGCAACGGCAGGCGAATAAAATTAATTAAAATCCCTAATTGGGAACAGCTGCGGCTATTAATTAAAAGCAAAATGAGGAGTCCTTTAGGGCAAGGAAGAACGATTTCTCCCCCAAGTATTGATCACCGGGCCGATAAATGCTATCTCTTTTCGTCATGCCTCCGCAGCCATCAATTTCCCTCACCGTTGTTGTTGTTGTTGTTGTTATTGTTGCTGCCTCTCCGTTTATGTAACACCTGAACTTTGCACAAACTCAGCCCTTTAATGTGAATTGGAAAGAAAAGAGGCTGGTTGCCATGAAAACAGATCCACCAAATGGACAGATGGACAGCAGCGTAATGCCTCCTGATCCCTCTCTGCGGATGCAATTTTAACCTTGATAAGTCAATAGATTTGCACAAAAGCTGGAGCGGAGGGTTGTATTTTAATACATGGAAGCTGAAAGCCATGCAGAAATACATAGAATCCTTCTGCCAGGCAGAAATAAAAAGACCACTAGAGCAGGGATGCAGCCAAGGTTTTTTTTTTTGGGGGGGGTTTGGACCCCCCCTTCAGGCCTGGGGATGTTCAAGCTCCTTCCTTCTCCCTCCCCCCCTGGAGGATGGAGAGGGAAAAGGGGAAAGACAAAACTTGCAGGGAGGGAACTGGGAGGCTCAGAGAGAGAGAGAGGGAGGGACGGAGGGAGGGAGGGATGGAGTGAGGGAGAGGGAGTGGTCAGGGTCCCTCCCTGTGATTCTTTCCCTTTCATTTCCTCTCCATTGGAGTCCTTCTTCCACTCCTCCTCCTCCTCCCCTGTGCTTTTGGCAGAATAAAAGTCTCACTTCCTGGGGAAGGAGAGAAGGAGGAAGAAGGGAAGGAAGACAAGAAGGAAGGGAAAAAAAGGAAGGAAGAATGATGGGAAGGGAGGGAGGGAGAACTGAAGAAAAGAAGGAAAAGAAAGGAAGGAAGAGGAAGGGGAGTAAGGAAGAAAGAAAGAAAAAGGAAGGGAGGAAGCTTCTAAAAGGAAATATAAAAGAAAGAAAAGGTGACTTCTAACTTTCCTTTCAGCAGTTATATCCATATACAAT
>NW_024816868.1:0-2135 GCF_019175285.1 Sceloporus undulatus | reverse complement strand
GGGGAGCCGGCTGAGAATGGTGCCGAGAATCGGCGTGGCAAGGGCCTAAATAGGCCTGCCGACCAATGGATGGTCAGGAAGCTGGGGTGGACCCAGGCCCACCGCCCTGGCCTCCCAGCCACCCAGCCAATCAGGAGCCATGGTTCCACCACACAGCCAATCGGGGCCACTTCTGCCCTCACAAGGGAGACTGGGAGTTGAAGTCCCCCAACCTGGAAGTGGCCCAGCGGCACAGCACGGCACTTCCCTTCCACTCCCAGGGGAGTCTGGGAACTATAGTCCATGCCCCATATGGACCAGAAGCACCGCTGCCACACCTCAGTGCCCCAGGCAATCCGGCCTGGCTTCCCTCCCCAGCAGCAAGTGGACCAGCCCAGTGAGTCAGGTGGTCCCATTTGTTTAATTTTTTGTTGTTGCCACTGATGATGAGCAAATGCTCATCACTGCCTATTCCAAAACTCTGAAAGTTACTTTTAAAAAGTAATTAGTTGACATTTCAGTTCCAAGGTCCTTGAAAATAGTCACTGCAGGTAGTTTTTTTAAGATGACTCTGATTTTCTATTACTCCAAAGTGACAGAAATAATTACTTTTGAGTTAGTTATTTTTTTAAAAAATACTACAAGCCACTGGCCTGTAGTAAGAAACAACCTAAGTAGTGACGCTATCCCCCATACAGTAGTTGCAAAAGTAACTAAAACAGAGTTGTTATTATATCGCTAAAGGAGTAAAATTATCACTTGTAGTTGTTATAATGTAACTTAGCTGTACAGGTTGAGTCTCCCTTATCTGGAATTCTGAAATCCAAAATACTACAAAAACCAAAAAGAATTTTGTGGGTGGCTGAGATAATGACACTTTTGCTTTCTGATGGTTCAGTGTACACAATCTTTGTTTCATGTGCAAAATTATTTAAACTATTGTGCATAAAATTCTCTTCAGGCTATGTGTATAAAGTATATATGAATATAAATGTCTTTAGGTCCCACAAAATAGAGGTATTCCAAAAGAAGAAGAAATCCGAAACACATCTGGTCCCAAGCATTTTGGATAAATGAGACTCAACCTGTGCCTTGATTACTGGAAAAACAAAATTAATTAGAAGTGGCTTGTTAATTCTACTCTCTACCCACAGCATTTATGGGGCAGCATACTACGCATGAACTTTGAGGCTGGCCAGTTTATCAGTATGCCACAAGTCAAGTGACACTGTTTTCATCTTTTCAGGGAGAGCGTGGTATCCCTGGAGAGAGAGGTGACCCTGGCCCAAGAGGATCTTCTGTAAGTATAGTCCCAAAGATATAAATAGTCCATAGGGAAAAATTCATCCTAAAGCAGGACATAATCTGGACAAGAAATCCATATTGTTGCTGCTGTTTTTTATACATTTCTTCATTCTATGCTACATTGCCTCCAAGATCAAGGGAGTGGACATGGTGATCCTTCCCATTTTTTATAATCACAACAGGCCTGTGAGGTAGCTCCAGCTGAAAGATAGAGAGAAAGAGAATGAGAGATTGGCCCAAAGCCATCCAGTGAGCTTCATAGTTGCATGGAGATTTGAATCCAGTTCTCCTTACTCCTGGTCCAATACTCTCAACCATTACATCAGACCATCATAGTGTTTTGCAGGCTGAAAGAAAGCAGTTCTCTGCTCCAAGGAGTCTACAGTATCTTCTTCCAGAAATGATTTTCAGATCCTAAATTGTGGAAGGAAGATGTAACAGTGGAGTTCATCCCAGTGCTCCAACTCTCGTTCTCCCAGCACACACTTGTCTTGTTCTTCATATGTTTATTGTTATTGTTTGTGTATGTGTTTGTGTAAGTGCTTTCAAGTTGCCTTGTTGACATATATTGATCCCATTAATTCAATAGGGGTTTCCTAGGCAAGGAACACTCAGGGTGCATCTACTCTGTAGAAATAATGTAGTTTGATGCCACTTTAACTGTCATAGCTCCATTCTACCAAATCCTGGGATTTGTAGTTTGGTGAGGTGTCAGCCCTCTTTGGGAGAGAAGGCTAATGACCTTGTAAAACTACAAATCCTAGGATTTCAAAGGATGGAGCAACAGTACTTAAAGTGTTGTCAAACTGCATTATTTCTACAGTGTAGATGCAACCTCAGAGTTCTTAGCC
>NW_024816867.1:0-2135 GCF_019175285.1 Sceloporus undulatus | reverse complement strand
CAGCTTTGGTGCAGCTTCCAGAGTCTTAGGAGACATGCATCATTTAGACAGCATACCTCCAAAGCAGTGTTGCCAACAAGCCTGGAAGGTAATTCCCTAAAATGTTTGTCCCAAACCCACTGAATCCCCCCAGATCCCACGGAATATTCAGTCACAATCCCCGGAAAATTCCCATAATGTTAAAATGGCGGATCTTTTGCAAATAAACGTAAACATAATTGAATAAAAATAATGGTAACTTATTTCAACTCTCAAAATCACCATTGAACCAAACAAAGAATCTTTCAGTCCTTGTAAGAAATTTATTTTGACATGAAGGGGTTCAGGAAGCTTTGTGCCAAATAGAAATGTGTTCGGCTGCAACCGCACTGCAGAAATAAATCCAGATGCCATGAGAAAAGGGAAACCAAGAGAGTAGTCCTTCCATCAGGTCTCTCCCAAAGGATCCTCAGAGGATGTTCTCTTTCCCTCCTCTCTTCAGCCATTTCAGTTTCCTCAATTTCCTTCTTACAGGGAGCAAGACCAACCTGAAAGCCACAACAATACGATGTTTTCTGGCGTATAAAACTTCTTTTTAACCAGGAAAATCTTCTCAAAAGTCAGGGGTCGTCATATAGGGCGGGCGTTGAAACATCCGAGCCGGACTGGAGAATCTGCGATCGCAGCATACGGTGGGGGGAGCTCAAAAAAAGGCCATGGCCGCATCCTCGCCATGTGCGGTGGCCGTATGAAAGCAGCAAGGGCACCGCTGAAAAAGTATGGTAGAAGAAAACCCAGTCACCAGGATTTGTGGAAAGAAGTGGCGTAACGCGGTTCTGATGACAACGATGGCACCTGACCAGGAAAGAGCAAGCGAAGGACGGAGGGGGCTGCATTTGTGCTGCCGCTTTGATAGTTTGGCGCCAGGGAGGGCTGACCAATCTAAGCAGGCTTTGTATACAACAAGTTCTCCTGCTAAATATCTGCTTGTCATAAGCATTTGAATTAAAATTACCAAATAGAAATCAAACCTTTTAAAAATGTTTATTTGGTGTGAGATGGAAGAGGGGTAAATCTTTATACAGAGAGTATACCACAAATTGTATATTTTAACTGGAAAAGTTAAGGGTCGTCTTATACACCGGAAAAATATGGCATTTCATTAAAACAATATCAGAAAAGCCTAATGGAGATCTGGACAATTAATGTGACGCTGCAGCCCAAAAGGACCAACGAGGGCCAGAGTTGGAGAATACTTTCCCATAGGGAAACATAGGAGAATACTCTCCCTGGATAGGGAATTGATTGACATGACTGACATGCCTTTTGAAGTGGGGCAAAGCCAGGCCAAAACAGAGACCGCTTCAAATGTCAATGGGAATGAGCCCTAGGTCTCATGAAGTGTGCTTCCAAGGGCCTCCTGCTGAGTGACTGTTGCACCCATCATCCACACATCTCCTCCCTTTTGCTCTGAGAGAGGCTCTTTTCAAAGTCCATTGCCCAAGGATCCTTCAAGGCTGGCCTCCAAACAGAGAAAGAAAAAGAAAGGTGGCTGCTGGAGGCCATTGCTCTTCTTTGTTGCAACAAGATCCAAAAAAAGCCAAGAAAGACATGGCTCTAAATGCCAAAAAAAGCAAGGAAAACTACTAACACACAAACATGATAAAGCCACCCTCTTTCCTGCATATTGTTATTCCAACTGCCCATGGCACCTTCCAACTTACAAGTGCAGGCTTGCCTTCCTGGCAGACCAGAGCCCCCCATCCTTGGGACGTCCTTCTAGGCCAGAGTGAGACCTTGGCCTTTCCCAACACTCCCTCCACCTGCCTTGACCTCCACTCCCCTCTGGCCCCTCCAGCCCCCTTTGGCCCATGGACTTCTCCACGGTCCCAGACACAAACCCTCCCTGCCCTCACAGACCGCTCCCAGGGGGACTCTTCGGCCCCAGGAGAGGTTTCGGGGCTATCCTGCAATCTTATTGGCCCAAAATTTGCATGTCCCCACCCTCAACCACACCCACTATTCCTGGGAGCCACAGTTTGCTGTTTTGTTTTTGTCTGTTTTGTTATGGTGTGTATGTGTTATGTTGTTTTAATTTGTTGGAGCTGAAGAAATGACATTTTCTCCTCTCTCCCCATTGGTCCTAAATTTGCATG
>NW_024816866.1:0-2135 GCF_019175285.1 Sceloporus undulatus | reverse complement strand
GGAAACCCGGCTAAGGTTCACCTTAGGGAAGCCGTAGGTTGGAAAGGAGTGGAAGGCACACAAGAGGACCGCTATTGGACCAGCACCAGGGGCTTGGACCGGATGACCTCTGAGGTCCCTTCCAGCTCCATGGGGCTAAAGCCACTCGCTTGAGAAAAGAGTGTTGGGAATATTGGGTCTTCCTTGAGAATTGTTAGAAACTCAGGAAGGAGAAGCAAGATTAGCTTTAGTCTTGCTAGCAAAGGTCCCCACAGCAAAAGAGTGAGGAGCAAGCAGGAAAAATAGTTGAACTAGCTCCAGACCTTTCTCCCAGCCCCCAGTGTCCCCAATAAAAGAAACACAGTCACTTGGTTAAAAGTGAACAAGGAAAATAAGTTTACTTACAAAACCATGTGTACAAACCAGTACACAGGCACAGCTTCATGTTGCAGGAAAATTCAGGTAGAAAAAACAGGAAATGATAGTGGAAGTGAGGAGGGGTTGTTAGTAAGCAATAAAACCACCATTGACATGCATTCCTAGAAAAGGTCTTGGCCTAATAGCATCATAGAGATATAGTACTAGAAAGGCTTAGCATGCGAAGTTGCTATATCCCAACAAAGAGAGGGGTGTTGGGGGCTTTGCAGCCAGGAGAAAGAGCAGCAGAGAAAGGCGAGAGGTGCAGGAAGAGCAGCTGTTCCTCCTCCTCTCCTAATACTGGGGTGGAGTGCGAATCCTTCACTGAAGATGTGGCGGGAGGCTTTTTTTTAGAGGGAATTGGGGCATTTGTGGGGCTTTGTGTCCTGATGTCGGTGTGTGAGGGGTGTGCAAATCCACCAGCCTTGACCTTACTAAGTTTCTCTTTGTCTTGCTCTTCATCCTGTGTCAGGACTTTCCCCTCTTCACTTGGAAATTTGACCACATTGTAAAATACCTACATCCAGGTAGTCCACAGGTCTTCTGTCGGACACATGTGGTGTCTGTGGATTAAAATGCAGTTGTGGGCGTTGTTTAATCATATGTGTCTGTGGCAAACATACCCATGGCTTTGTATGCAGTTTTGCCCCTTGGAACCTGTCTCAAGTCTGAAATGGGCAGATTTTGGAGGCAGGAGGTGTTCCTTCCTGCTGGCATTTCTGTATTGAAACCCACCCCCATGCTTTTCTTGGAGGCAGGATTCGGCCCTTCAATGCCATTTGCAGGGAATGTGCATGGAAGGATGCAGTTGCCCTCCTCTCCTGCTCTTCTCAAGGGCTTAATGCCCAGAATGGCTGGTTGCCTGCCGGGGAGACAGGTTGCCTGAGTTAGGTGCCAGGTACAGATCCCAGGAGCTTCTGGGCCTCTGTTCTTGGGGCCCTGCAAAATTCAGGGGCCCCTTGCTGAGCTGGAGGGGCTTTCCGCACCTGGGGCAGGGGGGCTTTTGGCTTGAGGACCCCTTTTGCAGACATAGATCCGCTTGGCTGGTTTGCCCCCTTAGCATTCGGAAGAGGTTGGTTTTTTCTTTGGTGGGCCCAGCATAGGAAGGACTGGGTTTGCTGGGAAATCCCCAGGGCCAAATTGCATGGGGCAGAAGAGATTCATGGATAGGTGTCCCTGCGTTGTGTTTCTCAACTTCCAGAACATCTGGCTGTGTGTGTGTGTGTGTTTTTCTCCCTGCACTTTTCTCCATTAAACGCCTCCCTTTCACTAGAAGCAGCAGCAGCGGAAGCATGTGGGGTTTCTCTGATGCTGGTGAGTAAAAGACCTGTCTGTCATATTAGCAGTTCTGAGGAGTGGGAGGGAGGCTTTCATCTCTTTCTTTCGTTGTCTGTGAAGAAGGTATTTCCTTAGCACCCTTCACCCAGAGGAAACAAATGGGGCCAAGCCTCCTGCTGCACCGGCGGGCATCCCTTGGCACTTTGGAGAGAAACAGTTCAGGTGGGGAAGGGGCCCTGGGAAGACTCTTCTCCTCAGTCCCCCTTGAGTCACTCCAATGTGCTGCCCTTCAGACAGACAGCGTTGGGGGCAGAGGAGGTTGGGGGGCACTTGCCCAGGGCTGCCAGCTCCGGCAGAGGCGTCCTTGCAGAGGGATGTTGGTTGGGCATCCTGGCTGGACCACTTGTGGAGGGGCACCCTGAGACTTGTGGACCATCGGCTGGAGCCTCCAGAAGTTGGCT
>NW_024816865.1:0-2135 GCF_019175285.1 Sceloporus undulatus | reverse complement strand
GGGATCGAGAGAGCAGGTTGTCTTCCGAACGCTTCCAAGGATCTTGTCCACATCATTGGTACTGACCAACTCAAACTGGTAATATCTGTGTTGAGGAGAGAGGATTTTTAATGCTTGAAGTGTGTTCATTTCTTGGCTGGCTGTGAATGGTCCTCTGATAAGGAATCTTTTGAATTTCTCTGACATTTATCGCTGCGGAGGAAACAGCTGCTTGTGGCAGGCACTGCCAGGTTTATTCCTGTAGAGAAGGAAATTGAATCAGATATACATGAGTCTTTGCCAGACATGGGAATCTATTAAAAATGGAACTTTTCAAAGTCAAACATATAAAATTAAGTGTTTTGTATGAATGGTCCTAGAACAAATTGGGCCTGAACTTTCACTGGAAGCAAAGAAGACTACACTAAGGCTGTCATACTTTGAACACATCATGAGATGATGTGACTTACTGGAAAAGATGATACATTAAGCCCTCCGTATCCACAGATTCTGTATCTATGAATTCAACCATATAAAAATAAAATAAAAAGCAAACCTTGATTTTACCATTTTATATAAAGGAAAACATTTTACAATGGTCCCTCCGGATTCACGGCCTTGGCACTCACAGTTTCAGTCATTCATGAGGCCAAGGCTGCAGCTCCCTCCCTCCTCCCTCCCTCCCTTACTGGCATCTTCCCCTCGGCAATGGGGACTTTAATCAGAGGACAAAGGGTCTTGGAGATGTCCCATCCATAGGGTCGCCATGAGTTGAGATTGACTCAAGGGCAATTAACAATAAAAAGTACAGTGGTCACTCCGGATTCGTGGGGGATATGTTCCAGGGTCGGTGGGAGCTGTGAACCCAAAATTTCATGAATATTCAAGTTCCATTGTCCCTAATGGTATCATTGGGGACAATGGAACTTGACTATTTGTGAAATTCCCTCCCTCCTTTGCCAGCATCTTCCTCCTGGTGCTGGGGACTTTAATTGGAGCCTGGGCCACCAGGGCTTGTAATCGGCCCCGGCAGCCATCAAAACTCTCTTTCTAAACACATGCCCTGCTCCCTCTGCCACAGCCAATTGACATTTTGCACACCCAGCCCCAAATGCTCCATCTTTCCCAGCATTATTGTCTTTTCCAATGAGTCCTTTCTTATCCGAAGTACGATAGCCTCAGTTTGGTCATCTTGGCTTCCAGGGAGGTTTCTGACTTGATCTGTTCTAGGAGCCATTTGTTTGTCCTTTTGGCTGTCCATGGGATCCTCAGCACTCTTCTCCAGCACCACATCTCAAATGAATGGATTTGCTCCCTATCTTCTTTCTTAAGAAGCTCTTACATCCATACATAGCTTTAGGAAATACAACGGATGTATGATTCTAACTTTTGTGTTACATTGCATATAATGGAACTATAGCATGCACTGATTTTAGTATCCATGGGGGATAACTAAGGTCTCTTATATAAAATAAAATGGTGCATTATTTGCAGGCTGCAGAGAGACACAAGAGATGTGACATTGCAGGGAGATGCAGCATGTTGTTGTTATTACACCATTAGTTTGTTTTACAAAGCTGGATTTGTGTAATAGAAGTTTAGAATTTATCTATTTATTATTTCTATGTTTCTTTCTCCCAGAAAGGTACCCAACACAGCTCAAAGATAAATGTTTTTTAAAAAACTTTATGATTAACATTTAAAAACAATTAAAATCACCTAGCTAAAAACAATATAAAATTACATAAAACATAAACTTTTTTTAAAAAAATAACTAGAACACACATACCATATAAAAGCTTCCCTGACATGATTATATAATTGTGTATAACTGTAGTCCAAAATGATTATTTTTTAAAAACGTTGACTGCTTAACTTTTACTCTGCTTTTCTTTCAATATGGGAGTTACAAAACACTATGATAATTCATGATATTATTTTCTTACCATGCCATTACTGCTGGACCTCATCCCCTTCCCCACCACCACTCCCTTCTCCTTTTGTGTCATGTCTTTTTAGATTGTAAGCCTGAGGGCAGGGAACCGTCTAATTAAAAAGATTGTATGTATAGCGCTGTGTAAATTTACAGCGCTTTATAAATAAAGGTTAATAATAATAATAATAATAATAATAATAATAATAATAATAATAATAAT
>NW_024816864.1:0-2136 GCF_019175285.1 Sceloporus undulatus | reverse complement strand
GCCATGAAAGCCTTCGACTTCACAGACCAGGAAGAGATTCCATTGTGCTAGAAGCCATGAAAGCAGAAGTTATTAAATATTCTTCAATGGGGTGTTTAAAATCTAAATGGAGAAACCAGCACAGAATCCAGGAATCATCCTATGAACTGATGTTTCCACAGATCACACGCTACATCAGTTACATTTAAAAGGGGATTTAATTCTCCCCACAGGCCTGGTCAACCTGTGATGAAAAGTAGCTCTTAAGACTGTTTGCAACACAGCCTAGAGCAAAGATTTAAAGAAGACTAATCATTGCCACTTTCTGCTTAGCAGTGGTTGTTTTCCTTTCTAGTGCTTATCTAAGGTTCTGGGCCTTTTGCTGCTACCTATCACATGGACCTGCATCCCCCTCCCACACACATACTTCTAATAAGCCTTTACTGGACCCACATCACCCAGTAGCTGAGTGGTAACTCGAACTTGGGACTCAGATATTTCTGATACTCAGGAAGACTATCCCAACAGCACAACCCATTTGCACCCCTAGTCTCAGTTTCTACAGCCTTTGTCTCCACCATTTTCCTAGTAATGATGAGACTCCCCACATTAGCTTTCCCCCTTTCCCCTCTTCCTCCACAAAAACTCTTGATTGGTATGCATGTAATAAGCCTTTCCAGCAACCCTGCAATATCTTTCAGGTACATTTTAAGCCCTCAGATAGCCTATAAATGCCACACTCTGGGGAAGATCTCTATAGCAGGTGGGCTGCAAGTATATTATGTATTGCTAAAAATGATTCACTGAAAGCATTCTACCTCACAGCAAAAGGAAACAGTAAAAGTTAAGGGTCATTTTTGTTAGCTCGCTACTCAAGTGTCTCTTGTTTGCTTTCCCAAGGTACCTTATATTGGCTCTGCAAGGAACTTTCAAGACATCTCCCATCCTGCAAGCACAGCACCTGGATAAGCTCCCTAAAGAAATACAGGCCTGGGAAATACAGAAATGGAAACTGAAGGAACAAGGCAGAGCAGTCCATCATGATGACCCTGACCCAGTCAATGCAAACAGGGGTGTTTCAAGACCGGGTGATTATGCAGCAGCAGGAATGGATCTGCTTTCTGAGAACAATGGTCAGCTGGAGCAGGAAATACTCAAAGAATGGACACTTAATGGAGAAGGCAATGACTACATCACAAGCTGGACCCAGGAAGAGTCGGCTGCTGCCAGCTTCTTGTCAGCAGCAGCCTCTCCTGGGCAAAGTACACCTGTGAAGCCATTTTGTGGCCTTCTCCCCAAGAACACTGAGAGTTCTGCTCGACGAAGCCATCGCAGGTCTGTGAGTGCTGTGACTCTATGAAGAACAAAAAACTATATTTTTGGTCCAAAACACACTGCAGAAATCATCCAGTTTGAGAACTCTTTAATTGTCCTGGCTCAGTGCTAGAGAATCCTGGGGATTGTAGTTTATTGTGGCACCAGAGCTCTCTGGCAGAGAATGCTAAATGTCTCACAAAACTACAATTCCCAGAATTCTCTAGCACTGAGCCAGGGCAGTTAAATCAGTCTCAAACTGGATGATTTCTGCAGTGTGTTTTGGACCTAAGACTGGGGGAAAATAATTGGAATTCTTTCTCTGAACATCTTCTGCCTCCCATAATAGGATTGCTATTTATATTAAATAGCAGCCTCTTCTTAAAGATAGGCCTAAAATGCAATTTCACCAGCCTATCGGGACACTGTATTTCTGTTATACAGTATGGTACATCTCAGGCATATATAAGTGTACTTATTCTGAGAAAGAGAGATTCCAAACAGCAGCATCCCATAACTGATGTGAAAGGCACAATTTCCTTGGAAACCAACAATATCTCCAGAAAAGGACAACTTTGGTTTTTCAGTAAAGGTTTCTTTCTGAACTTGATCTTACTCATGTTAGTTGTCACTGTGAGCCTCATGCCTGGGATACAAGACATAGATAGTTAAATTATAATTTATTTTTGTCCATATTGTTTGTTTACATATGTAGTTTCTTTGTTTTTGTAGCAATGTTTTCCAGGAATTTTCTCAGGTTGCAATATTTTATAGGAAAATCACCCCAAGAGAAAATCAGAATGAGCCCTTACACTGAACCTAGAACCCTGTTTATTTTGCATG
>NW_024816863.1:0-2136 GCF_019175285.1 Sceloporus undulatus | reverse complement strand
TTTTCCAAGCTCTTGTTCAACACCTCAACAGCCTTGCCTTACCAAGAGCAATAACAGATTTGGGTTGTCAGCATACAGATGGCACCCAGAGATTATCAAATGGAGAAAAAGGATAGGACAGAAACAGGAAGCTCTTGTCTTTATCACACTATTGCACTGTCCTGCTCACCTCTATTGAGGGCAACACAGCAGGGGAATATACCAAGGAGTAGTCCAGAGTTCAGTCCAAGAGTCACACAATACCAGTCAGTCAAACAATCACAGCAAAGGACAGAGGCAAGAGCATAGTCACAAGGCAAGCCCAGAGGACAGATAACTTGAATCCAAGAGCAAGGAATACAGGAACAATAAGACTGAAAAACTGGTTGTTGGCTGCAAAGAACCTCTTCAGCTGGAGGTCTTTTAAAGGGCCTGTGCTTCCCTCAGCTGAAACCTATTACCTCTCCTCTTGGCTTCTAGCCTGGAAGACCTCCTCAAGGACTCCTTGACCTGCCTTCTCTGCACAGGTCCTAGCATCTGCAGCCTAGAGTCCACAAAGTCTGTTTCTCCCTCAGCAGTGTCCTGAGCCTGGTCTGGGACTTCTGATCCAAGCAGCCCCAGATCTGCCCCTGTCTCAGCCTCCTCCATGTCTTCAGAGTCTGAGTCTTCTGACTATGCCTCTAAATCAGGGCCAGGGCAGACCATGATGTCCCGTGACATCCCACTGATTCCAATCTTCTCCCGTCAGTGAAGTTGAATGGTCCCATAACTTATTCATGGAAGTTTCCCTTGAATAAAAAGTTACAGGACCATTCCTCTTCATTGACAGGAAAAGAATGGGATGAACAGGATGTTGCGGGACATTGCGTGATGATCTTCATGCAATCATGCGATAAGGATGGGAACATGCTATTTCTCTCCCGTTCTTTTTCTCCGTTTGATAATCTCCTTTGTTCCAACAACACAAATGAATACAACCCAGCGGCTTCATTTGGATTTTTAAAAGCAGGGGGATAGGATGGAGCCAGATGGTGGGACTACACAAATCTTCCTCTAACTGAAATCCTTTGGCCTCAAATATGAAGGAAACGTGTATGAGAGGTGTCATGGCCTTATAATGCAATGAAATAGATTTCCTAAAAAGGACTCAAATAGTCTCTTTTTCTCTCTCACTGCATTAGACTAAACCATGTCTCCAGCGGGGTGGAAGTTCTGCTTCTCTGCACAACAGTCTCATGAGGAACAGCATCTTCCAACTTATGATTCACACACTTGACCCACTTGCTGAAGGTATCACTATAAAGATAATGGTTTCCTGTTTGGTTTTTTCTGTGTGTTGATGCTGTTTCAAATTATCTTCTTAAGCTAATGCTTCCTCTCTTCTGTTCTCTGAGGACACACTTCATAAATGCATATTTCCTCTTAAATCTCAAGTTAGGCATGCACATCTATAAAACCTCATTTGTGAATATTTGTTTAAATGTCTGTTTTAATATAGATTGTGCTGAAATCATTCCTTTCCCTTCAGCTAGGTTTAAATATGTAAACGTAGCCATGTATAATTTCTGTGCATGGGGAAGGGGGATTCTTATGAGGTAATACCTGAGCTTTCTTACAGTTAAAATATGTCTTCTTGGAATAAGGCTTGCCTTTGTAAATGTTGCATTTCTCAACAAAACTGAAGTGTCTATGTATTACAGATAACATTGACTGAAATTATTGCAAAAATTGCTCTTTTTCTAGAAGCAGAAGGGAATCAGGTTCCACCTATATAACCTTTTAAATTTTCTTATTAAAATGTAAGAGTGCCACAGCACTCTGAAACTAACATCTTATTTATCAGTTTTACTTTGAATTTAAAAAGTTAACATTAGGGCCCAAACAGTCAGGCCAAAATAAAGCTGCTTCAGGCCACTTTGGAGGTATGCTGTTTAAATTATGCATGCATCCTAAGAGGCTGGAAGCCACACCAAAGCCACGCTCCAGTCCTAAGCACAGCTTTGGTGCGGCTTCTGGCCTCTTAAGATGCATGTGTCATTTAAACAGCATACCTCCAAAATGGCCCGAAGCAGCTTTATTTTGTTTGGCCTGTCTATTCAGGCCCAATATTCAGAGTAAAAGGTGAGTGTGCTATTCTGTTGTCCTCTGTGTTCTGTG
>NW_024816862.1:0-2136 GCF_019175285.1 Sceloporus undulatus | reverse complement strand
GCAGGCTATGGACAGTTTGCGGCCAAGAAAGGTCCAAAACACACGGCAGCAATAGTCCAGTTTGAGAGCGCTTTAACTGCCATGGCCCAGTGCTAGGGAATGCTGGGAACTGGAGTTTATTGTGGCACCAGAGCTTTCTGACAGAGAAGGCTCAATGTCTCAGAAAACTACATTTCCCAGAATTCCCGAACACTGAGCCAGGGCCGTTAAAGTGATCTCAGATTGTATTATTGCTGCAGTTTGTTTTGGACTTAGATGACCCTTGGCAAGTCACACTCTCTTAGCCTCAGAGAATGGCAATGGCAACCCCTCTCTGAAGAAACCTGCCAAGAAACCCCCTTCAGAGACTCCCATAAGGTCACCATAAGACCTGGAAACAACTGGAAGGCAGACACCAAGAACAACATTGGGAAATAGGAGCAAGCCTTGCCTTGGGAAAGTGTAATGACTGGGCTCCAGTAAATGGAGGTCTTCTTCAGGCAGTAAAGGGAGGTTTATGCAAATGCAGAATGACATCAATGCTACGGAAGGCTCTCTTGACCAATCAGAGAGCAAGATAAAGGTTCTTCTGGAAGCTTCCATGAGAAGGAGATATAAGGCCTGAGAGACCAAGAGACAGTTGGGGGAATTGTGTCGGTTGGAGATAGAGAGAGAGAGAGTTAAAGAACGGATCTTGGAAGTTAGTCTCAGAATTGGACGCGGGTTTGTTTATTTATTTAATAGCTTGTATGAGTTGAATATTATATACTTACAAATATTGTACCTGAAACATTCTTAATACCTTATATGACTTATGTTTTACTTATATTTTGTTATTTATAGTAAATATCTCCATGGAGTATCTACTACTTGACGCTCCTTTTACACATGTCTTGGATCGGTTGATGCTTGGGAAGATCAGTAAAGAAGGAGAAATAAGGTTCCTTAACTGGTCCCAGTGTAGGTTAAGGAAAACCCTTTTATAATTCACTGGATGGAGGCTGCGTGATTTAAGGAATTTAAGGGTCTACTGGGCTAAGAGCCATAATGTCTCAGTGTCTAATTAACAATTTGCAATCCACTCTGATAGTCATTTGGCTGAAAAGAGGGGTATAGTATTATTATTATTATTATTATTATTATTATTATTATTATTATTATTATTTAAGGGCCGCAGTTTGGCTGCTTGGACTACCGGAGATCATCACAGTGAGTCAGTAGGAAAAGCCCATCTCACTCCAGAAAATAAAGGTACTTGAGGAGTCTGCACTCTACATCTTTCTGTAATAATAGCTACAAAACTGATAATAGCATTTGGGACATTTAGTCTTTTAAAAACAAATATGGCAGATTTAAATGCTGCTTTAAAACCTCTTTCCATCTGCCAGCTTTGCGCTGGTTTTGGGGGGAAATGCGAAAGTGTTGGGAAGGAGGGACAGCATCTCCCCTCTTTTCCTCTCTTCCCATTTCATGTCCCTTCCAGGTCTCTCCCACTTTCCAGAGGGGAGCTGAATTAGTTTAATTCTTTTTACTTTTATTTTAATGTATACTTTTGTATGTTATAATTCAATGTTCTTAAACTTGTAATTTCAGTTGTGTCCCTTAATGAGGGGGAATGAGATATTATTATTATTATTATCATCATCAACAACAATTATGATAATTACTTTCTTGTTCCCAAAACCACAGAACCTTGTGGATACTCAAAGACTAACAGAGATCCAAAATGTACTGTATAAATAGTCCAGTTTGAGACTGCTTTAACTGCCCTGGCTCAATGCTAGGGAATTCTGGGAACTGTAGTTTTGTGAGACATTTAGCCTTCTGTCAGAGAGCTGAGGTGCCATAATAAACTACAATCCCCAGGATTCCCTAGCACTGAGCAAAGGCCGTTAAAGCTATTTGAAAGAAGGTTATTTTTGCCGTGTGATTTGGACCTCTGTTAGCCTTTGAGCTTCCACAAGGCTTTGTGCTTTTGAAGGAAGAGACTCATCATCATCATCATCACCATCACCATCACCATCACCATCATCATCATTCCTGCAGTGTGTTTTGAACCAGAAATCACTGGGACTTAACTCCCAGAAAGTGGGGCCAGGATTGCAGTCCTAGGAGGAGTAGGAAGGCATAGAGGAAGGGCCTGAGGAGGAGGAGGAG
>NW_024816861.1:0-2136 GCF_019175285.1 Sceloporus undulatus | reverse complement strand
ACAGTTTCTAGGTCCTTTACTTTCAGGAAAGGGCGCAGCTGGCATATCAGCTGGAGCTGATGACAGGTGCTCCTGATCGTTGCATTCATCTGATTTCTCATGTGAAGCGACGGATCTAGGAGCACCCCCAGACTGTGAACACAGTCCTTTGTGGAGAGTGTGAGCCCATCTAGGACTGGAGGTTGCAACCCTATACCTGGTTTGGGGGCCCCTACTGTAAGAACCTCCGTTTTGTCTGGATTCAGCCTGAGTTTGTTTTTCCTCATCCAACCCATTACAACAGGCAGAGAAAGCCAGAGTTCCTTGGTAGAGTGGCATTTGTATCTGACTGTACTTACTCTTCAAAAGAAAGCTAAGAAGACTGATGTTCATATCTATCCCTGATTATACTTACTTTTCAAAAGAATGCCACAAAGACCAATGTTCACATTTATCACTACCAAAAGTAAGACAAGAACAGCATTCGGCTTTCTCTAGGTAAGCACAGGTAGTTTTCTGGAATGGGAGTGACCCCTGCTTTGCTAAGTGATTAAAGTTTCATCCAGCTACAGCTGTTTGCAAACAATGTTTTTATCTGGCAGCATTTGCCAAGACAAACATTCTTTTGAAAGAAATCATGTGGAATAGGAATGTGGAATGTATAGCATTCCACCAGGTGGTTGGTCTGCAAGTCATACCATACCTCACCACTAGCTATGCTCCAGGGAAACCCAACGCAACTGGCGGCCCACAGTTTCATGAGTTCTGATATTGTGGGCTGGCACAACTAATTAATAATTAATAGATCTTTTATTAAGAGAGAATAGCTCTGGAAAGCTTTGGCCAGAGTACAGGACAGCTTTCAATCACAGTAAGTAGATGGCTTGAAACATTCTGGTAAAAATATTCACTACAGCTTAAGGTAGCTGACTGCTGATGATCACCAGTCTACTGAACAAAGAGATTGTTCTTGGCCAATTCTTAGTGATAAGCTGCAGAACCAAGGCACCAGAAATCATGAAGAACCAGCATACCACCCTGAACACTCTAATCTTATCTGATTTTGGAAGCTAAAGAAATTCAGTCCTGGTTAATACTTGGATGGGAGACCTCCAAGAGAGAAACAAGGGTCTCCAGATAGGACCAAGAAGTGACAGTGTCTGAAACCTGGGAGAGCCATGGTTCAAAACACAGCTGACAATCCTAGGCTAGACAGGACAGTAGTTCTGCCCGGTACACAGGCAGCTTCCCTGATTCACTCTACAGAAAGTCCCAGCTTCCATCCCCAGCAGGCTTTCCAAGAAAGGCTAGGAAGAATCCTGCCTGAAACCCTGGAGTGCCATTCCTGTTTGCCAGAGCTACCATCGCTGGCATAGATTGATCACCATGGGTCTACCCCAGAATAAGGCCACTTTCTATCCTCCAAGGAGATTAGTCGATGTGGCCCTCCAGCTGTGTCTGGACTGCCGCTCACAGCATTCATCCTACTGACTGTGGCAGCTGGAGGTTTTGTCCAACAGTGTCTGGAGGGCCATTTCATTCCCACCCCTAATGCACAGCCACCCTGTAGGTGGTTGCAATCGTTGTCATTTTACCATTGTATTTGTATTGGGCTGTCCAAGGGTGCTGGTATTCCCAAACGAAAAGCCTGTGTTCGCAGTGGTGGGCTGACCAAAGGGCTTGTTGAAGAGGCTGGTTGTCGGCTGGGGCTGGCCAAAGAGGCTGCCAGTTCCTGTTCCAAAACCTGTTGTACCTGGAAGAGAGAGAAACCAGTGCTATCACACTGTATGTGGAGTTTGCCAGCTGGATTTCCACTGTGGAGTAGCCAAATAAAAGGATACAAAAGGGGATGGGGAGGGCAGGTGCAGAAACAGGCGTTTGCCTAGGTATTATTTGGGGTGATTAGACCAATCTTATGGGAGAAAGGGAAGGGTGTCATGTGGATGTTTGCAGAGGGACATCCTGACAGAAGGGCTAGCAAGAGGAGAGCAGCAGACCAACTTTGGCCAAATGCTGACCAGCTGAATGACCAAGATGACATTTTTATCAGCACCGAAGGAACTCTACTAGCTGCATAACCTACAGCACTGGATAAATATCAAAAACATTTTTTTGGCCCACAAGTGTCTCATTTCCCCGTATTTTTGACGATCCCAG
>NW_024816860.1:0-2136 GCF_019175285.1 Sceloporus undulatus | reverse complement strand
TTTTGTTCTTGTTTGTTTGTATGTTTGTTTGTTTCATTCTTGGTAATTTGAGATGGTCTGGTCTGCCTCCTTCCTTCTTGCCTGAAAATCTCTTAATAAGAAAAGTGAGAAGACTTTTAAAACCTCCCAAAGGAGCTCCTTTTGGCCTTTTTTGGGGGGGCAAGCCTCCTCTTAGGAGCCAAAGCCAGATATTTGTGGAGAATAATAATAAGGCTTGTATTAAAACTATCCTCCCGATTTCTGTATAGGAAAACCCTCTCAGGAAAGAGACACAAAAGACACACCAAGAAACACATTGACTCCCTTTTGGGCCAAGGAGCCTGGCCTCCTTCTGGCTCTGAAGTCTCAGGGAGAGAAAGAGGAGTCTCTCAGTTCAACTGAGGAGGCCTCAGAGAAGGTTCTGGAAGATTATTCCCCACAGTCAGAAGCAGCACAAAATGGCTGCCGGAAGACAAAATGGCCACCAGAACACAAAATGGCTGCAGGAAAACAAAATGGCCACCAGAACACAAAATGGCTGCCAGAACAGAAACTGGATGCCTCTGCCTCATAATGAACATGGGGGTGTGGCATTAATGATGATTAAGGTCTGGCGGCAGCTCCACCCTCTCCCCTGCAGGCCTGATAATATCATCATCACCACCACCAGCACCATTGCTAGAGCATGAGAGCCACCATTAAAAGCATTGAAATCCCTTTGGGAAGTCACACTCTCCCGCCTTCAGAGAGAGTGGGCCTTGCCTAGAAGGGCTGCTGGGCCTCCTTCCTCCCCACCTTAATGGCAGGGGACAAAGAGAAGCACCAGCAGTAGACACAAGCCAGGCCCAGCCAGACCTCAGTGCAGCAGTGAAGCCTAGTGGTTCCAGGCCTTGTTTCTCTGCTGTCACTTCACTCACCTCACTCCTTCCTCCCTCTCTGTCTCTTTCTCTCTATTACACTCTGCTCCTCTCACCTTCCTTCCTCCCTCCCTCCCTGTCTGTCTCTTTCTCTCTCTTACACTCTGCTCCTCTCTCCTCCTTCCTTCCTCCCTCCCTCTCTGTCTGTCTCTTTCTCTCTCTTACACTCTGCTCTTCCTTCCTTCCTTCCTTCCTCCCTCTCTGCCTGTCTCTTTCTACCTCTGACACTCTGCTTCTCTCCTCGGTCACTCTTCCGTGCACAGAGCTAAATAGAGAAGCAGAAGCTCCTCCTCTTCTTGAGGCTGGCCAATGGGGGCAGAGCAACTGAAAAACCCCACCCCCTGCCCTAGACTCACATTTTGTGTTCTGGCGGCCATTTTGTGTTCTGGCAGCCATTTTGTGTGCTGCTTGTGACTGTGGGGAACAATGTTCCATAACCTTCTCTGAGGCCTCAGTTGAACTGACCATTGGCTTCTCTTTCTCTCCCTGAGGCTTTAGAGTGAGAAGGAGGCCCAGCTCCTTGGGCCAAAAGGAAGGAAGTGTGTCTCTTTGTGGGTCTTTTGTGTGTCTTTTCAGATTTCAATCCTATATATACATATTATCAGACATAGCTCCAGAGAGTGTTAGCCTTTTGGATGCCACAGGTTCCTCTCATGCTTCAATGCAAGAAGCAACACTTCAGCTGCCTTCTAGAAGATAAAGCAAAAAGGCTTCCAAAAGCACTGAAGCCTTGGGCAAGTCTCACTCTCTCAGCCTCAGAGGATGGCCATGGGAAACCCACTCTGAAGAAACATACCAAGAAAACCCCTTCAGAGACTCCCATAAGATCACCATAAGACCTGGAAACCACTAGAAGGCAGATCCCAAGAACAGCATTGAGAAATAGGTGCAAGTCTTGGGCCTGGGCAAGTCACACTCTCTCAGTCTCAGAGCACAGTAGTGACAGAAATTGCTCAGCCAAGGGTGCCCCCAGCCTTTCACACTGCATCAGCCATGGAGCACTTAGTGGTGGAAAGGTCAACAGTGCCCTGGCCACCGGCCACTGCCTTCTTGGCGGAGGCAACGCTTGGGCAGAGGCTCAAGCCCATGGCGGCTCCCTTGATCCCAGCCATTAAGCCCCGAAGCAGACGGGAAGGTTAGGATTCCTTTCTTCCCTGGAGAAGTCAGACTCTCTCAGCCTCAGAGGAGGGCAGGGACAGACCTCCTCCCCGGCCTAAATCTTGGAATTTAGGAACCAGTC
>NW_024816859.1:0-2136 GCF_019175285.1 Sceloporus undulatus | reverse complement strand
TCCCCAGGATTCCCTAGCATTGGACCAGCACAGTTAAAGCGGTCTCAAACTGGATTATTTCTGTAGTGTGTTTTGGACCATTAAAAGCAATTGAAGTGTGTTTAAAATAAGCTATTGTCCAAGAACCACAAGAAACTAAAAGGAAGGGATATAAACACTGAGGCTTGATTTTCAAAAGAGTCTTTTACAAGCTATGTTAAAAGAAGGGGAAAAGCTTATGTCTTTTGTACAAGATGTGCTCTGATATGAAATACTGAGACCAACTGAAGAGGTAATATAGAGGAAGAAAAAAATAAGGATATGATGGATCCAAATTACTTAGTAATATGTTAACATGGTCAGGTGATATACTCAGGGAAATATGATGGATCAAGCAGGAGATGCTTATTCACCTTAAATTTCCTGACATTCTTCTCTTAGACTATTTAACGAAATAACCCCTGCTCAATCCGTTAGCCACGAGTGAAAATACTTCATGCTTATAGAGCACTGCAAGTATTAGGTGAAATAGAGTAATTGCATTAAAAGAAGAAATTACTGGTATGAGAAAGGCATGTCCATTGGCTTACATTCTAAAAAGCAAAACTATTCAGGATGGTCTCAGCCATGGTATATGAAGTTTTTGTAATTCTGTTTATAAAACATATATGGGCAAAGCTTTGTTACCAACCCTTTACAAGCATTATGTTTCCATTTAGCTTACTCATGTTTGAATCTTGGTAATTGGTGATGTCCTAATCAGACATTTTTTTTTAAAATAGATTTTATATGTTCCTGATCCAGAATATATTTCCAGTGTGGAGAGTTCTCCTTCACTTAGTCCTATAAGTCCTTTGTCACCTACATCTTCAGAAGCAGAGGTAGAGAAGCCAGCTGTAAGTGTAAGTAGATGTAGTCTGATGGAATAAAGAAAATTAAATTATGCTCAGCATTCCTAAAGGATGTCTAAAAGGCACTTTGTAGATCCCACTAATTTACTTAGTACCATAGTGTCTTGTGAAAGAAAACTGTTTCAGAAAAAGACTTACTCAAATTCTTTGAAGGTTCAGTGATTGACTTTGGAGAGAGGCATTGTTTTAATGCCATGAGAATATTTTATATTGGTATATTAAAAAAAATAGTGTAGAGGTATATACAGCTTTTTATATAAAGAGATTGTACAAGACCAAATTGCTCCACGTTCCCACTGTGTCGACCTTTAGCTTCAGAGATTTTTACTATGCAAAAACAGAATGTCTGTCATTTCTGAATGCAATTTTGATCGTTTTGCCAAATAATACAGTTTGCTGTCAATTAGAGATTTAGATCTCTGGTTCAAACAGAGAGACGTTCTGGGTTACAACCTGAATTCATTTCCAAATGTTAAAGTCTCACTTATAGGTGAAACTGTATAAAAATACATACTAATGAAAAGGTTTGTTTTGAAAAGATGTTTGAGAAGTTTTCCATATGCTGCTTGACATTTTGATAATTCAGATTGATGCTGAAATTACAAATAAAACAAACTAATCATTGGCTGTAATTCAGTAATTTTGTGCTTTTAAAAAATTGTTCAATTTTTAACATTTAACATTTTTTCTCACTTTGTGATATGTCTGCTGGGGACCCCAAGGCTGGACTAGATAATATTTCCACAGCAACCAGACAGTTCTTATTTTTATTGTACCAATCTTCTTTTCATTTCTGTAGGATTCAGATGGGGTACATTGCAAAGAAGCAACAGCCACACCAGCTTACACATGTGTTCGGCCTACAAGAGTGGTTTCCTCCACTTCAGAGGAGGAGGAAGCTTTCACAGAGAAATTTCTCAAAATTAATTGCAAATACATAACAAACAACAAGGTACAGAAGGCTCTACCTCTTCTACAAAATAACATTATGCCTCCACTATTAAAGGAACTTCAATTTATTAAAACACAAAAAAGCTAATTAACTGATTTAATTCAAATGAAGTGCAAATGAAGATAACCTTAAAACTAGTAAAGTTTGTATTTCTATTTGTCAAGATAGTAATATTATGTACTGGTAAAATAAATGTAGTTTTGGATTTGAAAGATTCAACAGAGTTTGTATGTGAGATGATGGTCATTGGTAAAAACCTCCAAAGAAGGAGACTCCACCACACTCCAGAAGAAT
>NW_024816858.1:0-2136 GCF_019175285.1 Sceloporus undulatus | reverse complement strand
GAATCAATTTTAAACTGAATCTTTTCCTTGTTGAACCTGATGTTTTTTGGCCCTTGCTGTCTCCATTACTTGCTGTAAAATCTGATCATGTTCCTCAGATGTTTTTCCGGCTATTATAATATCATCAGCAATCATATACACTCCTTTTATATGCCCAAAAGTTTCTTCATTCTTTTGCTGGAATACCTCGCTAGAAGACTTAAGCCCAAATAGCAGACGATTAAAACAATATCTTCCCCAGGGTGTATTGAATGTACACAAACGGGCTGAGGCTTCATCTATCTTTACCTGCCAATAACCATCTTTTTCATCTATGATGGTAAAAAATCTCATTCCTGCTAACCTAGCTAATACCTCCTCTATTGTAGGAATAGTATAATGTTACCTACAAACTGCTTTATTTTAAATCACGAGGATCAAGGCATATACGTAACTGTCCATTTTTCTTTTCTGTCACAACCAAACTGTTCACCCAGTCTGTGGGACCTTCAACTCTAGACACCACTCCTGTTGCTTGCATTTGACTTATAGCCTCCTTTAACCTATCCAAGATTGCAATAAGTATCTTCCTACAGCCATGTATCACAGGAGGGACAGTTTGATCAATGTGTATATGATGAGGACCTTCAAATTCCCCAAGTCCATCAAAAACATCTGAATATGCTGTAACTAATTGTTCACGTGATGTAAAATTAACCGGCCCTATATCATCAACCCGACACACTAAATTTAAAGTCTCACACGGCACTCTGCCCAACAATGGAAGTGTTGACATATCTCTTACATAAAACAACAAATTGGCTTTTCCATTTTTAGTGCGCCCTTCCAGGACAATTGTACCAAGAGGCTTTATCTGAGCTCCGCCATAAGCTACAAGAACTACTTCACTTTTAACTAATTTGTTTTTTCCTGGCAGAGCATTTAGTATTTTTGATGGCAGAACATTTGCCTCAGCCCCTGTACTGTATCTAGTTTAAACTTTACTGCAAACCCTTTCAAGGTTACATCTGCATATTATCCTGGGGTTTGATTTGCCAGCACAGGTTCAGAAATATCATGAGATAGAAGTCCTATAAATAAAGTTTGTATGTCAAAATTATGAACTTGATGTCCTTCTTGTCTTCCACTCTCATTTGTCCTCATAAGCCTACACAGTTTAGCAAAATGATTTTTCTTTCCACACTTATGACATAGTTTCCCAAATGCAGGACACTTGTATGGTCTATATTCAGTTCCGCATAATATACATCCAACAGGAGCCTGTTTCTTATCAGAGGCAAACTTTTTATGTCCATGCATTTGAACTGGTATTTCTTCAAAATCTTGATGTGTTCCACACACTTCCTGTTGTTGTTTGCCAGAACATACCATAGTCTGCAACTGAGCTGTGGTCACTTCAGCCAAACGGCACAATTCCAATGCCTTCTAATGTAAGGTCAGACTGCTTTAAAAGGCTTTCCTTCATCTGCTCCGGTGCACTGAAAACAATTTTGTCTCTTATCATCTCATTTGTCACAGAACCAAAATCACAGTTTTTTGCTTTGCCTCATATGTCTGTGACAAAAGTATCAACAGAATCTTCGCTTTTCCATGAGCAACTCCAAAACAAATAACGCTCAAATATAACATTTGTCCGAGGAGTGAAATAGTCTCTAAAGTTCTTAAGTACTTCATCAACATCTTTTGGCTCCATATCAGAAAAAACAAACGTATTATAGACTTCAACAGCATCCTGGCCAACACAACTCAGGAGTATAGCTATTTGTCTTCTCCTTGAATATTTATCTGCTCCAACTGCTGTAAGATAATTTGAAAGGCTTGTTCCCACTGCTTCCAACTCACCGCCAAAATCCCCTGCAAAGCCAGGGGAGGTGGAGGTTGAAGAACGTCCATACTTCTGATACCATGTAATGTTGTGAAGAATGCTCCATCAAGTTTCTCAAACAGATAAATACATTTATTCAAAAGTCAGTATCTTCTGGAACACTGGAGCTTCAGAATACTTAAACACAAAGTCAATCTCTTTCCAAACAGCTCGCACCACTCCCAAGATCACATAATGATTTATAGGAACACAATAACACAGAACAGGTGAATGAAGAGAGAGGATGTAAGACTTAAAGAAACATACAACAT
>NW_024816857.1:0-2136 GCF_019175285.1 Sceloporus undulatus | reverse complement strand
ACCTTGATGTTCCATTTTTTATTAGGGACACCATTTTGCTATGTCATTATACTTAATGGGACTTGAGCATACACAGATTTTGTTATACACGGGGGATCTTGGAACCAAACCCCAGCGTATAACAAGGGTCCACTGTATTATAGAGGATGTATAGAGTATAGAGTAAAAATAGGAATGGTTTTTTAGTTGATAGACAGATATGTGATGGTAATGTTGCTGTAAAGTTAGTTACTTCTGAGTGAAATAATAATAATAACAATAACAAATATTTTTGATTATTTTAAAATTAGAATTATAAATAGGGTTGTTATATTAACTGTGGGTATATAAGAATTAGATAAGAAGAAAAACTTAGAGTTTATTAGGTTAAGTAAAAACAGGGATAATGAATAGTCGTTAATATGGAAGGCTATGAAGATTATTTTATTCAAGAAAACTTGAAAGAATCAACAGTAGTAATAGGACTAGTTAGAGTTCAGTAGGGAAAATAGTAGATAATGTTAGAAATTAGTCAGTAATCAAGGAAGTTGGAAAGGAGGGAGGAGAACATTGTAATACTTATATTTCTATTTTAGATTATATTTGATATATGGAATTTTTTTTATCTTTATTGTATGTTTTTAATATTTAATAAAATTTTAAAAAAACACAAAAGATGTGGGATTTTATTTTGTTTTTGTTTATTTTCCCATTACTCCTGAATTTGGTCAAGAAAAAGAAGTAGAAAAATGAGTGTGTGAAAAATAAAAGGAGAGGTCAGTTGTGCCGAAAACCCAGTAGAGAAGCCAAGAGGTGCTGGAGCAGGTCGTATGCCTTCAAAAGCAGTTGTAGCATCAGCTTTTGTAGACTTGATCTCCTTCGACAGATGCATGGACTGAGAGGGTGCTCAGGAAGGAGCTAGAGCGGGATATTAATTAATTAATTAATTAATTGATTAATTTATGGCCACCTATTGACTGTGTGCATCTGAGGAAGGAGAACCAGTTTACAAAAGTTTATGCTTCAACTTCTTTTTTTTCAGTCAGTCTCCCAAGTGCCACAAGATCTCTTTGCAAATTAAAACAAGAGTGATTTAAGTGGGCTAAACCTATATTCCAAAAAATGGCAAATTAAAACAGAAGAGCCCACAGCCTTTTAAAATAATTTGAAGCCAAACATATGCACAAACATGAATTAAATCCAATGGCACCGGGAAGACTCTTGCAAAAGCCATGTTTTTATTTGGCACCCAATAAAAATGGTATTGGCACCAAATGGACTCCAAAAGGTGCGCCAGCAGAAAAGGCACTCCCAGCATATACAGCTCCTATTGGTGGGGCATGGAAGAGGTCCCCTCCAAAAGACTTTAGTGCTTAGGCAGATGGGTACATGGGAAGCACTTGTTCAGGTACAGGGGTTCCCAAGCCATTGAAGTCTTTAAATATGTTATTACAGACTTTAAGTTCCTAGTTGCCATGGTGGCAGATGTAGTCTTGCAAACTTGCAGGGAGCACTTTATCACATCTCTTATAGCCCAAGAGAGGACCAACAGGGATTCCTCAGCTACAAGTGGGATGGGATCTACTGCTCACCTCAAAGTGATGCTTCCAGCTGGTCATATTTCCCTCCTTAAGTGGACATGGCTTTGAATTAAAGACTTAGGACTTAATTACTTTAATTGTGCAAGTGCATGATTTTTAATTGTTGTAACCTTTTAAGCTATTTTCCCATGTTGGATGTAATGTACTTTTATCCTATTTAAGTTCATTCATTCTTTGAATCTCTCTCACATAGAAACCTGGGCTAGCAGCAGGGAACCCCAGGAAGAGCCCAGACAGAGAAGGAACACTGCTCCAGTGGCTCCTAAACTACAGATTCCAATGTTTCAGAGGATGTTGCTATGGCAATTACAGTGGAATCATAGTGCCATGCAATGTAGCATGGAAGACCCACAGCCCCTTCTGTAGGAAGGCGATGGGCCCAAGGTCCTTACTCAGAGAGGACACATTCTCATAGGTTTCCATCATCACCTCAGTCTACAAAAATGTCTGCTTTGTACTCAAGAGTGGCCATTCCTCCTCAGTGAGGAACATTGCCATATCTCTAAAGGAGATCTGCAATAGAAAATAGCCCTCATCCAGAGACAGACTGAGCAAA
>NW_024816856.1:0-2136 GCF_019175285.1 Sceloporus undulatus | reverse complement strand
TATATATATATATATATTACATATATTACATATATATATATATGTATGTATGTATATAACATATATAATACATAGTGAGAGAAGAAAATGAAGACATTGGCTGCATCCATGCTGCAGAAATAATGCAGATTGACACCGCTTGAATGGCTTGACACCGCTCAAGGCTATGGAATTCTGGGAATGGTGTGTGCCACAACAAACTACCGTTCCCAGGATTCCATAGCCTTGAGCCATGGCCACTCAAGTGGTGTCAAACCGGATTATTTCTGCCTTCTCTTATGTATTATTATTATTATTATTATTATTATTTTCTTACCTGACCCTCCCCATGGACTGAGGCGGGGAACAAGAACAATGAACAGACAGTTTAAAAATTTGTGTAGACATATGCGCCAATGCGCGTTACATGTTATAAATACGATTTTTAGAATCAGTTTTAAAGGACAAATAAGATGTAGGCATACTAAAACAATCCACATTTAAAATTCATTTCAAATTCACAATTTAAAATGTATGTATATACACACACAAACATATATATATATATATATATATAGAGAGAGAGAGTATAGAGAGAGAGAGAGAGAGAGAGAGAGACATACACACACAGATTCAGACTCATGGCAACCCTAAGATGAACCCATCCGGGGGTTTTCTTGGCAAGATTTCTTCAGAAGAGGTTTGCCATTGCAAATGTCTAGCTTCTGTTTAAAAACCTCCAAAGAAAGAGACTCCACCGCTCTCCAAGGCGTAGTAGTTTGAATGTTGAACTATGGAGACCAGGGTTTGATTCCCTGCTCAGCCATAGAAACCCAATGAATGACATTGGGCAAGTCACACACTCTCAGCCCCAAAGTAATTCAAATACCTAGCAGTGTAGCCTAGTGGTTTGAGTGTTGGACAAGCTGCTTTATCACACTAGGGGCAAACTGGATTTAAACGAGACTTAAATTAGAGAAAATCAGGAAATGTCTGAAGCGTATCACATGACGTTTCCTGGTTTTCTCTAGTTTAACTCTCGTTTAAATCCTGTTTGCCTCTAGTGTGATAAAGCAGTAGGACTCCGGAAACCCGAGTTCAGTGCCCCACCCAGCTGTGGGAACTCACTGGTTAACCTTGGGCAAGTCACACTCTCTCAGCCTCAAGGGAAGGCAATGGCAAACCTCTGAACAAATCTTGCCAAGAAAACCCTGTTGACAGGGTCATCATAAGTTGGAAACAACTCGAAGGCACACAAGAACAGTGCTTGTTATTTTAACTGTAATTTCCTTGTTGGTTTTATTGTACTGTTGCATTTTATACTGTAAGCCGCCTTGATCTGCGGAAAGGCGAGATATAAATAAATATTTTATTATTATTATTATTATTATTATTATTATTAGTGTAGTCTGGGAGGAGGCCAATGTGGGGTGTGACACCATGAGTTACTGCACTGGGTGATGTCAACCTTAATGACACCACTCTGTGTGTCATAGAATCATAGAATCATTGAGCTGGAAGAGACCACAAGGGCCATCCAGTCCAACCCCTTGCCATGCAGGAAATCTCAATCAAGGCATCCCTGACAGGGATTATTATTATATGTTACGTTACGTATAATATTTAAATATCCAATGAATATAAAGAGGTGTATATGTTTATTTTATATGTAACCAATGAAATGCGATTTGTAGTTTTCTTTGTTCAAAGTACTATAAAAAAGCTTGGTTCACTTTGGAACAGGGCCCCAGAATTTGGATATTTTCCTCTGGGGACGCTGCTGGTCTCCCTAGTATTTCTGGTTATTATTATTATTATTAACCTTTATTTATGAAGCGCTGTAAATTTACACAGCGCTGTACATACAATCTTTTTAGTTAGACAGTTCCCTGCCCTCAGGCTTACAACCTAAAAAGACATGACACAGAAGGAGAAGGGAGTGGTGGAGGGAAAGGGTAAGAGGTCCAGCAGTTCCTCTCTACCTTCAAGGCCTGGACCAAGGCAGATGGACAGGAGGGAGGGTTTGGCTTCATAATGGATGGTTAATCTTCTTCCAGGGAAAATACATACTTACATATACAGTACATAGCAATACAGGAAATGGTTCAATAAACAGGCACCAAAAGAACATCAAATAGTAAGCGACAATTATGCAAT
>NW_024816855.1:0-2136 GCF_019175285.1 Sceloporus undulatus | reverse complement strand
TGTTACTGTGATTTTAGAATATCTGTGATTCAAAACTGTGATTTTCTGTGATTTCTGTCATCCGTACATTACAGTTATACTGCCACTGACCCAGAATTTAAAAATACTGTACATTTGTAAAGAGACATTATCGATACAAAGAGCTGTTCTTTAGGCTGGAAGTAAAAGTGTTGAAAAATAGCTTGTTTTTACGTGAATCGCATTCTGCAAAACTGTCACTTTTTGGAGGAAAAAACTCCAATTTGGACTCCTAAATTTCTGTGTTTTATTCATTTTAAGACATCAATTATTTATGTAGCTGTAACATGAATAACTATTCAATTCGTTATGAAAATGCAACAGCTAAGGTTGCAAAAGTCAAAACTAGCAGAACGGAAAAAGAGCAGAATGAACCACAATCACTGAAAATCCCAGTTTGGCCCAGTCACACTTCCAGCCGTGATCTGTGGGAAAGTAGCAGTTCTGTGGAAATCACAGTTTGGAGCTCAGTAATGAATCCCAGTCACTGAAAATCACAGTTTGGCATTCAAGTCAGTCACAGTTCCAATTACAGTGACTAAAGTATCTGTGAAAAAGTAACAGTTCTGTGATTCTATCATCTCCTCCCTTTTGCTCTCAGAGGAATCATTGCAAAGCCCATTAATGCCCAAGGCTCTCACAAGAACTCTCTAGAACCAAAGGCAGCCTAGAACATCAAACAGAGGCCTGGATAACATCTGCTGCTTCTCTGCCTACAGGAATGCATCACATTTTTTGTCAACCTTTCACCAGCTCAGCTTCTTTTTTTTGCTTCTTTAATAACCTGCTTGTTGCAGAGTTAAAATGCATGCTTAGGTACCTGGCTGCCCAGAGACCCCTCTCCTTGGGACATCCTTCCAGGTCAGAGTGAGACCTTGCCTTGGCCCCAGCCTCCCTCCTCCTCCTCCTCCTCCTCCTCCTCTCCCGCTCCGGCCCCAGAAGCCCCCTTTGCCCAGAGCCCTTTTCAGGGCCCCCAGCCACACCCTCTCTGCACTCATAGCCACAGCTCCAGGGGGACTCTGGGGCCCAGGAGAGGTTTTGAGGCTCTCCTCCTGTCCTATTGGTCCATGATTTGCATGTCCCCTCCCACGACCCCACCTCTATTCCTCTGAGCCAAGGGTGGCTGCTTCTCTCAGGAGCGTTGGCCTTGAGGGAAGAAACATCGCCACCACCTGGTCATGCCACTGGAATTACAAGACCGGCTGAAGAAATTACCTTTTCTCCTCTCTCCCTATTGGTCCCAAATTTGCATGGCCCCTCCCACCACTCTCTGCCCTCTCCCTGCCTTCCATTGGTTCTCTGTCTCTATGGGCAAATATTATCCTATTATTCCCTATCGGCAAATATTCTCTTCAGGAGAGAGACAAATAAACCGGCGGCTCCTTTAAGAGGCAAGCGCTGCTCTTCCTAACAATGGAGTAATCTGGACCCTGAACATGGTTGCCATGGCTACCACTGAGGCATAGTGCGCCTGGGGCCTACTACCAGCCTTAACTCTCTGAGAAAGGGGCAGTTTTGTGGCCAAGTGACAAAGTGAGCCTCCTTCCTTTCACTAAAATGGCTTCCAGGGCTCTCTTCCCTGCTAAAGCCATGGAAGCCCACTCTGGGAGGCCTTGCCCAAGTCACACTCTCTCAGCCTCAGGGGAAGGCAAGGGCAGGCCTCTCTGAAGGAAGCTAAAGCTGGAGGCCTAAGGTTGGCATGAATAAGTCCAAAGTGTGACACACAACAACAACAACAACAACAAAGCCTGGAATGGGGGCTCTTTGGGAAGCCAAATGTATAGGAATTGTGGGGTTTTATTACACAAAAGGGACTGAGTGACTGTCCTAGGAAGAGGTTTATATTTATATTTCATATTCATGTTTTAGAATAATTTGGATTGTTTCCTAGATTAATGCTTCCATAAGCATGATGATGATGATGATGATTATGATGATGATGATGATGATGATTTATCTATAGCTCCCCCCCCCCCAATCACAAGGAACCCGGGCACATTAGAGCAATAAAAATACAGAGAATACAATAAAATAAAATACAAAAAAATAAAATAAAATAAAAGAGAGCGACGTGAGTTACAGAATTGATAGTTAGACCTGATGGAATTGGGCCTGTCT
>NW_024816854.1:0-2136 GCF_019175285.1 Sceloporus undulatus | reverse complement strand
CGCAGCCATCTAAAGGCTGCGCCCAGCGACGCAAGACCAGGAAGGAGCTCCGTTTCAGAGCTCCTTCCTGCTCCGACGAAAGGGCGTACTAAGCGCCCTCGCGCAGTGTGATGGCATTACATCCGCGCTGTCTCGTTTGGAGGCGGCGCGTTCCTGACGCCATCATGGCAGCCCCCATGTAGATGGGGCACCTCCATCTTGTACGTCCTCAGGATGTATTAGGCTTGGGGGCGTCAAGAAGTGACTCCCCATTTTAAACCTAGGACATCCTGAGGACGTCCCTTATGGCAGTTTGTAACGCGCCTTAGTTTCTAAGATCAGGTGGTATCTGGTACCTTTAGAGTATTTAGGTGTACGGTCTCATAAATATTGAACAGGATGTCAGCTAATGTTTTTGTATGTTTTATGTAAAAATAGGGTTTTTCTAATGCAATATTTTTGAGCAAATGGCATCTTTAGAAAAAAAAAGGTCTCCTAACAGAAGAGGGAAAAAGTCTCATAGCAGCTTACCATTTTTGCCCTCCAGTGTTTTGAGATACCCTTTCTCTGCAGGCAATCTTTACATCCCCAATTTGAGCAGAAGAAATATCAGGACCTATAAACATGTCACTTCTGAGATGAAAACTAATGTATATCGGGAAGAAATACATCACAGTTATTGAACAAGAATACAAGGTTAATGTGTATAGTTCAGACCCTGCAGTTATGGACTGGCATGTATTAATTTGCTGTCCTTTTGTGCAACGACACCTGGCCATCTTGAAATAAAGGTGCCATAGTTATCAAACAGACCATGATGACAAAATTCTCCATTAAGTGCAGAGTGACTGAAAGGCTGGACAATTTAAATACCAGTAAGTAAAGCATTTCAGAGGTGAAGTGCTTCTCCCCTTGACTTTAACGGAGTTCTTCTATAAAACACCAAGAAAAAAACCAAAGTTTTAGACTTGTGCATCCATTTTAATGGGTTATGTTTACAGTTAACCATGATTGCTCAAAGCCACATTTTGGAGTGGAACTCCCTTCGAACTATGAGTTCAAGACAGCCGGTTTAGATTTAACTCACTGAGTCACCTGGCACATCTGCAACCGCCATGGGATGCTGATGTCTGAGGTCAGTACAAGGCACCCAGTGATACTTCTGAATGTTCTGATCTCAGAACAAGTGACCCATGGTGGCAGTGGATGGCCAGGGCAGCCCAGCGAAACACCAGTGAAGACAGCCACCATGGTGCAAAAACAGAGAGCTCCAGATCTTTCCAAAATCTTGAAGAAACAGGGATATTTTTTTTAAAAAAAACATTGTAAAGCTGGTATATCCTAGTTCTGGTGTGGAACATGCATGACCTCCTTGTCCAAACTGCTTGCAACAGAACTGAAATTTAGGGCACTAGAGCTGGAGGTGGATGGGCTTGGGCCCATTCAGACAAGGCATAAGGCATGGTTAAATCAAATGATGGAAGCAGAGTGTAATTTGTGTGCTGGAATCTGTTTTCTGCAGTAGAATGGTGAAACTCCTTTCTGCAAGCTAGGAACATCATATCTTCACCAGATCTCTATTGTACAGGTGTATTGTGATACCCCTAATGTTAACAGGAATATATACAGCTGACATTACTGTGACACAGACAACACCCGGCTGACCAATCAGAAGGCAGCCAAGGTCCAGCCAATAGAATGTGGGATATGGGCTGGGACCTTTGAACATTCTGGGGGGGTCTGTTGATTTTGACAGTTGGTGGACAGTTGGAATGTTGACAGTTGGAATCGGGAGAGTTGGGATTTGACAGTTGAGGGAACAGTTAAGTCCGAGAGTGGACTGGGTTCCAGAATTTCCTGAGGGAAAAGTTAAGGTTTTGATTTGAGATCAAGAAGGGCCTGTTATGTCCAGTGAGAGCCAGTGAGGGGTTGGAGTCTAAAGTTGAGAGACCCCATAGATAACTGGACTCGGGAAGAGGGTTTCAGTTGGTTGTTGTCCTACAGGATACAATAGCCTTGGTGGCTGAGTTAGTTTAAAGAATTGCCTAAAGAGGGACAGGGAAGTCCTGAGGTGGTTAAAGAGTATCTGGTGCCCTCTGTCTTATGAAATGCCTCTTACTGACTTTGAGAGTATATGTGAGAGAGCTTTATGACAAC
>NW_024816853.1:0-2136 GCF_019175285.1 Sceloporus undulatus | reverse complement strand
GGCCCACCGATGTCAGCACAAGTTGTTATGAATGTTGCATTGCTCCCCGTGGATTTGAACCTGGAGGAAAGAGACAGGCGTTTCCATTTGCTCCTTCCCTGAACAGATTGTGAGGGGTTAATTTCAGATCACCTTGAGCAGTCAGGAGCTGTTAATTGGGTTTTTGCCTTGTTGGGCTTTAGAGATGAGAAATCTCTAAAGCTCAGCCCCTGGAGAAAGAGGCTGAGTTGGGGTAAGGGGGGTTATATAGCAGCTCTTTGTGAAGGGTACTGAGCATAATGAGATTTTAATGCCCTTTTTTGGTAAATGGGGGAACTGCTCCCAGCAGGATTAATCCTCTTGTTCTTGTACATGGGGAAATCGGTGGCTGGTAACAGAGAAGATCATAGAGGATTTTTTTCTACGAAACCCAGTATCCCAGTGATTTGTAGGATTTTTTCCTCTCCCTTTAGGCTTTAGAGCTATTTCTACCAGCTGCCAACATCCTTGCTTGGCAGGACACTTGAGTCTTTAAAACAATGGTTTCTCATAGTTTGTTGTGGGTTTTTCGGGCTATGTGGCCATGTTCTAGAAGAGTTTATTCCTGACGTTTGCCAGCATCTGTGGCTGGCATCTTCAGAGGATGCTGGCATGGAAGAGAGAGGGGTACAGTATATATATACTGTGTTAACATGAAAATCACTTTTCCCTACCCAGGGTCACACAGTGTGTGTGTGTGTGTGTGTGTGTGTGTGTGTGTGTGTATCCCACTCCCTTCCATGCCAGCGTTCTCTGAAGATGCCAGCCACAGATGCCAGCGAAACATCAGGAATAAACTCTTCTAGGATATGGCCACATACCCCCCCAAACCCACAAAAAACTATAGATGCCGGCCATGAAAGCCTTTGACTTCACAATGGTTTCCCAACTTGGGTACCCAGAAACTCCCATCTCCCCAACAGTTGACTTGGGGATTCTGAGATCTGTAGGAACTTTTTCAGGCTTCTGGACCTACTGTATCTGGGCACCTGTGGTTGGGAATGGCCACAAGCAGATGCCCAAATCTGCTAGATGAACTTCTTGCCCCATTGCTATCCCTGCTGAATTTCAGCCTCTTAAAATAAAGCTGCTTGGGGTCTCTTTGGAGGTATGCTATTTAAATGATGTATGGGTCCTAAGAGTCCGGAGGTTGCGCCAAAGCCACACTCCATTCCTAAGCACTGGAGTGCAGCTTTGGTATAGCTTCTGGATTCTTAGGATGCATGCATCATTTAAATAGCATACCTCCAAAGAGACCCAAAGCAGCTTTATTTTGGCAGTCTGTAACAGGCCAGTATGTCCCATTTCTTTTGCCTGGTAGCTTCCATGTCTGTAGGTTGGATAGTCTGCTCCAATTTTTTTAAATAGAGAGCTGTAAAAGACCTATCCACGGTGCTGAATTCTATCCCCAAAACAAATTCAATGCATTGGATAGCTTCTTTAAAATCCAACCTTAAACCCAGAAAGGAATCACCAGTTCGAAGAGATGCGTTTGGTGTCAGACTTAGAATCATAGAATTGTAGAGTTGGAAGAGACCGCAAGGGCCATGCAGCCCAACCTCATTCTGCCATGCAGGAACTCTGATTCAAAGCATCCCCGACAGATGGCCATCCAGCCTCTGCTTAAAGACCTCCAGGGAAGGAGACTACCTTACTCCGAGGGAGTTTGTTCCACTGTCGAACAGCCCTTACTGTCAGAAGATCCTCCTAATGTTGAGATGGAATCTCTTCTCCTGCAGTTTGCATCCATTGTTCCAGGTCCTAGTCTCCGGAGCAGCAGAAAACAAGCTTGCTCCCTCCTCAATATGACATCCCTTCAAATATTTAAGCAGGTCTATCATATCACCACTTAACCTTCTCTTCTCCAGGCTAAACATCCCCAGTTCCCTTCACCATTTTAGTTGCCCTCCTTTGGAGCAGCTGTGGCTGGAGATGCTGGTGAAACGTCAGGAATAAACTCTTCTAGAACATGGCCACATAGTCCGAAAACCCCACCAAAAAACTATGGATGTCAGCAATGAAAGCTTTTGACTTCATGCTCAGAGAAGTGTTTTCTCTAGGACTTTCTTGGTTCTCTAGCGTGACTCTATGGTCAAATTCTGGCAGAGTCGTGCTGGA
>NW_024816852.1:0-2136 GCF_019175285.1 Sceloporus undulatus | reverse complement strand
GGCAAAAGGGCTGGAGAAGATAGTCAAACTGACAGAGAGGGAACAAGGCAAACAGTGCAAGGACCCAACAGTGGGAGGAAAAAGAACTTGCACAGGCAGCAAGTAAAGGGAACACATGGTCTTAGATGCCTCTACACTAATGCACAGAGCATGGGAAATAAGCAAGATGAACTTCAACTCCTAGCACTACAAAGTAAATATGATATAATAGGCATCACTGAAACCTGGTGGGATGAGTCTCATAAATGTAGAAATAGAGGGGTATAACCTTTTTAAGAGAAATAGGCCAAACAGGAAAGGAGGAGGAATTGCCTTATATGTTAGGGACATTTACATCAGTGAAGAGATTCAGGACATCAATCCTGGAAGCCAGGTGGAGAGCATCTGGATAAAAATTAAAGGGCAGGGAAACAACAAGGATGTTATGGTGGGCGTCTACTACAGACCCCCAAGTCAGACTGAGGAATTGGATGATGTCTTTCTAGAACAGATAACCACACACTCAGAAAGGAGAGATGTAGTATTGATGGGCGACTTCAACTATCCTGATATTTGCTGGAAGTCAAACTCAGCAAAATCCTCAAGGTCTAGTAAATTCCTCACTTGCCTCGAAGACAATTTCATTGTCCAAAAGGTGGAAGAGGCAACAAGGGTTCAACTATTCTAGATCTGATCCTAACCAACAAGGATGATTTGGTTAACGGGGTGCAAGTGATGGGATCCTTAGGTGGAAGTGACCATGTTCTCCTGGAGTTTGTTATACAATGGAAAGGAGAAGCCAGGCAGAGTCAGGCACGCATTCTAGACTTTAGGAAAGCCGATTTTAGTAAACTTAAAGAAATACTGGGTGTGATCCCATGGTCAACAATAGTAAAAGAGAAGGGAGCTCAAGATGGATGGGAGTTTCTTGAAAGGGAGATTCTGAAGGCACAATTTCAATCAGTTCCAATGAGGAAGAAAAATGGGAGATGTCTCAAGAAACCAGGATGGATAACTAAAGAACTTTCAACTGAGCTAAGATTAAAATGGGACATGTATAAGAAATGGTAAAATAGGGAAATCACCAAAGAGGAATTCAAACAAATAGCAAGCCTATGTAGGGGTAAAGTCAGAAAAGCCAAAGCACAGAATGAACTCAGGCTTGCTAGAGAGGTTAAGAACAACAAAAAGGGCTTTTTTGGATATGTCCGCAGCAAAAGGACGAAGAAGGAAACGGTAGGGCCACTGCATGCAGAAGATGGCAAAATGCTAACAGGGGACAGAGAAAAGGCAGAATTACTCAACACTTTCTTTGCCTCAGTCTTCTCAGAAAAGGCAAAGGGAACTCAACCTGACGATAATGGAGCAGAGGACAGAAAAGAGGAATTTCAGCACAGAATAAGTAAAGAGATAGTACAGGAATACCTGTTCAACCTAAATGAATATAGGTCCCCAGGACCAGATGAACTACATCCAAGGGTATTAAAAGAACTGGCAAATGTAATATCAGAGCCATTGGCAATAATCTTTGAGAACTCCTGGAGAACAGGAGAAGTGCCAGCAGACTGGAGGAGGGCAAACGTTGTCCCCATCTTCAAAAAAGGGGAAAAAGAGGATCCCAACAATTATCGTCCAGTTAGTCTGACATCGATACCAGGAAAGATTCTAGTTAATTAAACAAAAAGTCTGTGAACATCTAGAAAGCAATTCCATAATCACAAAAAGTCAACACAGGTTTCAGAGAAAGAAATCATGCCAGACAAACCTGATCTCCTTTTTTGATAAAATTACCAACTTGTTAGATGAAGGGAATGCTGTGGATGTAGTATATCTTGACTTCAGTAAGGCCTTTGACAAAGTTCCCCATGATATTCTTGCAAACTAGCTTTTAAAATGTGGGCTAGACAAAGTAAATGTTACATGGATTTGTAATTGGTTGACTGGCCGAAGCCAAAGAGTGCTCAACAATGGCTCTTTTTCATCCTGGAGAGAAGTGACCAGTGGGGTCCCACAAGGCTCTGTCCTGGGCCCAGTGCTATTCAACATCTTTATCAATGACTTGGAGGACAAAATTGGGGGAATACTTATCAAATTTGCAGATGACATCAAATTAGGGGGAATAGCTAATACTCCAGAGGACAGGATCAAGATTCAAAA
>NW_024816851.1:0-2136 GCF_019175285.1 Sceloporus undulatus | reverse complement strand
AAAAAAACCTTCAAAACATTGAACTCAACTGCTTATACAGAAATTATATATACACACATATATGTGTGCAATGAAAAGTAGCTGTGCCAAAGGACTATTGATTATTTTCTTTAAAAATATACATTCATGAATGCTATCATATTGCATGGATTTTATGTGGGTTTAATTGTCAAATAGCTTTGGTACTGGTGTTAAAGTCATAGAATTTTGTAAAATTTGAAGACAGGAAGGGCCATCCAGTTCAAACCCCTACCATTCATGGATATGCAATCAAAGGACACCTCTGTTTAAAAACCTCCAAAGAAAGAGACTCCACAACATTCTGAGGCAGCAGTACTGACTTTTAACACTGTGCCAAGGGGCCTCCCTATTAAGAGGTTTGTCATTACCTGCCTGTAAGAGAGTACGTCTCAGTGTGAGAGAATATGACTTGTCCAAGGTTACTTACTCGGTTTCCATAGCTGAGCAAAAATTTGAACTCTGGTCTCTTGATTGTCTGGTCCAACACTCAAACCACTACACCATAGTGGCCCTCTTTAACTCACCTTATTGCCAATGAGCTTCAAGCAGCATACACAATCTTCCTTTTCCTCACTTCTTCTTTACATTAGCACTGTAAGATAAGTTAGACTGAGAGAGAATTAAGTTTATCGCACCAGTACCTGCAACATTCCCATAGAGTCCCAGCAAAGTTCCGTGGAGAAACGATATGGGAATGGGTGTTACTGCATTTGATATTTTGTAATGTAATGGTAATGATATGAGAACACATTTTATTGCACTGCATATACTGTGTTTCCGTTACTGTAGCCGAGGTCGTTGCCAAGCAGTTCTTCTTTTGTGCATGCATACAGTTCTAGCGAGGATTTTAGTCCCATGGAAGTAAGTCTGATATCAATACCAGGAAAGATTCTAGAGCAGATCATTAAACAGAGAATCTGTGAACATCTAGAAGGCAATGCCATAATCACAAAAAGTCAACATGGGTTTCAGAGAAACAAGTCATGCCAGACAAATCTAATCTCTTTCTTTGATAAAATTATCAGCTTGGTAGATGAAGGGAATTCTGTGGATATAGTATATCTTGATTTCAGTAAGGCCTTTGACAAAGTTCCCCATGACATTCTTGCAAACAAGCTTGTAAAATGTGGGCTAGACAAGGCAACTGTTAAGTGGATTTGTAACTGGTTGACCAGAGGAACCCAAAGGGTGCTCAACAATGGCTCCTTTTCATCCTGGAGAGAAGTGACCAGTGGGGTCCCACAGGGCTCTGTCCTGGGCCCAGTACTGTTTAACATCTTTATCAATGACTTGGAGGAAAAAATTCGGGGAATACTTATCAAATTTGCAGATGACACCAAATTAGGAGGAATAGCTAATACTCCAGAGGACAGGATCAAAATTCAAAATGACCTGAATAGACTAGAAAGCTGGGCCACAGCTAACAAAATGAGCTTCAACAGGGAGAAATGTAAGGTATTGCACTTAGAGTGAAAAAATGAAATGCACAGATATAGGATGGGGGACACCTGGCTTAAGGAGACAACATGTGAAAGGGATCTAGGAGTCCAAGTAGACCACAAGTTGAACATGAGTCAACAGTGTGATGCGGCAGCTAACAAGGCCAATGCGATTTTAGGCTGCATCAATAGAAGTATAGTGTCTAGATCAAGGGAAGTAATAGTGCCACTATATTCTGCTCTGGTCAGGCCCCACCTGGAATATTGTGTCCAGTTCTGGGCACCACAATTCAAAAAGGATGTGGAGAAACTGGAGCGTGTCCAGAGGAGGGCAACAAAAATGGTGAAAGGTCTGGAAACCATGCCCTATGAGGAACGCCTTAGGGAGCTGGGTATGTTTAGCCTGGAGAAAAGAAGGTTAAGAGGTGATATGATAGCCCTATTTAAATATTTGAAGGGGTGTCACACTGAGGAGGGAGCAAGCTTCTTTTCTGCTGCTCCAGAGAACAGGGCCTGGAGCAATGGATGCAAGCTGCAGGAAAAGAGATTCCACCTCAACATTAGGAGGAATTTCCTGACAGTAAGGGCTGTTCGACAGTGGAACACACTTCCTAGGAGTGTAGTGGAGTCTCCCTCCTTGGAGGTCTTCAAACGGAGGCTGGATGGCCATCTGTCG
>NW_024816850.1:0-2136 GCF_019175285.1 Sceloporus undulatus | reverse complement strand
TGAGGCTGAGAGAGTGTGACTTGCCCAAGGTCACCCAATGGTTTTCCATGGCGGAGCTGGGATTCCAAATCTGATCTCCAGAGACATAGTTCAGCTATGCTCAAACCAATATGCCACACTGGCTCCTATATTATGGACGCCATTTCACTGGGCCATTATATTTCATGGACTAGGCCCAGCTTTCTCATCCGTGGAGGTCATTTTGCAAGCCCCCTTCTCCTCCTCCATTTCCAGGCCCAGCTCCTTCTGAATGCCCTCCAACTCTCCCAGTTTGGAAGGGACATGCCCCCTGATTCATCCTCTGCCCTCCCACCTTCTCAGCTGCTTTTCCTGGTTTCTTCTTTCTCCTCCTGCCATTTCTCCCTTCTCTTCAGCTCATTGACATTGCTGCAAATGGAGTCCAAAGAGTAAAGGCAGTCTGCCCTCCAAGAAGACAGCTGAGGAGAAAGGAGAAGAGGGGCCCTTCCCAGAGGCTCAGGCAAAAGCAAACAGCTGCAGCCTCTCCTAGTTTGCTTCTCCTTCCTCAGGAAGAACCTTGCAATCTAGATCATATTCTGAGGTTCCTTTGTCACAAAGAGGTTTTAAAAGTCTCTCAAGTTTCTTATTAAGAGATTTTCACTCAAGCAGGAAGCCATCTCAAATGACCAAATAAAAATAGAAACAAACAAGAACAACAAAAATAAGGATTACAGACTAAAACAAACTCTTTATTTTTAAAAAGGAAAACCATTATTTGTAGGGTAAAAACAAGACTTGGATGCTTCTATCCTTTTACAACCGATTTAGGCTGTATCTGCTCGACAGAAATAATCCAGTTCGAAACCACTTTAACTCTCCTGGCTCCGTCCTGTGGAATCCTGGGAATTTTAGTTTGTTGTAGCATGAGAGCTCTCTGGCAGAGAAGGCTAAGTGTCCCAAAGGTAGAATCCCAGGATTCCATAGCACTGAGTGGTTAAAGCAGTTTCAAAGTGACTTATTTCTATAGTGCAGATGCAGCCTTCTTGGGAAAGGGGCTGATGATGGGGAAAAGCACTGGGGAACTCTGGAGGTTTCAGCAGGTTATGTATTTGTTTATTTATTTGTGATGCCCTCATTTCACATCTAGCTACAGGGACATAACCAGGGCCCTCTCCAATTCCCCATCCTCTAATCCCCCACCACAATAAGAAGGCATGGGGTATAGGGGAGCTGTGTAGGGGAGCTGCAGTGAATCTATCCTAGGTCCAGGGGGCTTTGTTTGGTGCACAGGGAGGAAGGGGATGCCTACCTCTGCATTATCCAAAAGGAGGCATGTGTCACCTGCGTATGTCACCAGCAGGATGCTATTCTCTGTGTCTTTGAGTGCTACAAGGTTTCTTGCCAAGTTAATCCTAACCCTGCTCTCTTTTCTCAGGACCTTCATCTCTGCTTCCTTCTACACGGCTTTGGACCTCTCTTGCTGGAAGTGACTCAAGTGCAAGACCACCAGGACCCCTGCCCACCTGATGGCCAACACAGAGGCCAAGCGGACGGAGTTGGGCTCTAAAAGAAACAGTCTGCGGAGGTTCAATAATTCTTTGGTGAGTTGAAGTTCTTGACTATTAATTTTCATCTGTGTCAGTGCTGGGCCAGTTCATGAAAGCAAGCGGAAAACATATTCTCCCAATATGGCAGAGACAGTCCTGGTTAACCCTCTGTCGCCCCACTTTTTCAGGGGCTTTTAAAAATGTCCCGGTTGTTCTCTCATCCTCCCATTTTCCCCCTTCTCAGCTCACTTCTACTCCTGAGTGCCATTCAGTTTCCACTCCATCAACTCAAAAGTGGGGAGAAGAGAGGAAAGAAGGAGGCAGTATATTGCCCTTCCCAGGAGGCTGAAGCTAAAGCAAACTGCTGTGCCCTTCCTCATATGTGTGACCTTCCTCATCAACAACTTTGGCCATCCTCACCGCCTTCTGGATTGCTTGCCCACATGTGTCTTGCTTTCCCCATTTCTGCAATTTTTGAAGATATGGGGGAACATCTCTGGATCTAAATATGGGATAGCCCCAGTGGCCCTCAATCCCAGCATGCTCCCCAAAACTGTTATTAAAAATGACATTTGCCTCTGAAATGTGGCAAGAAATTTCTAAATGCACTGTAATTCTTTGGTGGCTAAAT
>NW_024816849.1:0-2136 GCF_019175285.1 Sceloporus undulatus | reverse complement strand
TAAGTCTTCAGCTTTAAAGGTTTTAGAGCTGGTTTGTAACAGAACTGTTGTGTGCTATAAACAAGTCCTACTTGTACTCCCAAATTCAGCTCAGCCGCATGGATGGAACAAGGATCCAGAAACTGCTTGGCCTGTTGTCCTGGAGTCCCTTGAAGAAAGATTTACTTCAACACATACTACTGTTGCCAAAAGACTCACCAAGCAGCCAGGTTATGTACTGCATATGGAATTGGAGAGGAGCCTGATTTTGTCCTTTGCCACAGGCAACTAAATATTTATGGCTGGCCCTGGTCAGAATCAGGGGTATAAATAATACAAGTTTTTTCATCCTCGCTGAAAAAAGGGGTGTCCCAACCATCTAAAGTATCCTGCTTGAGAAAATTGGGTATACAGAGGGATTTGTTGAACTTTGAGAATCCCCCCCCCCCCCGAAAATTTGGTTTTGCTGGGCTGGGGGAAATTGGGTTTTTCTCAAAAATTTGCGGGGTGGTGGTGGTGTGCATTTGCACAAATTGCTTTCCCCCAAACAATCTTAAAATGCAAATACAAGTGTGCAGAATCATATTTCCTCGCAGCAGGCAGAAAACTGTTGAAAGTATTAGCTCATACATGTGAAAAAAAAGTGAAAAGATACAACTTAGGACTTGTCTACATGATTATAATACTCCTCTTTCCAGTCAAAAATGAATATGATTCAGCCACACATGTTTTACACGAGTTTGAGCTTTTTGCAGGAGGGGCAAAAACTCCTTAAACCTTGCTGAAAAAAGGCTTCACAGTTTTTATCAGAATATGTGCTGAAATCCATAAATTATTGCATGTGTGGCCATTCATTTGCTTCTCACAGCAGGGTGATGAACAGATGCAAACAGACAGGGTGATGATGTGAATTTGCACAGGAAAGTGAATACTATTAACTCTCAATGCGAATGTGTGAAAATCTGCAGCAATTTGCAAAATACACTTATGTGTAGACTAACCCCTACTTTGAACATCTAGCTTAGTGCTATCTACTCTGACAGTGTTGCTCCAAGACAATCTCCTCCAATCTGATGCCCTATAGATACTTTGGACCTCAGTTCCCACCCATGCTTGCCAATATGGCCATTGACCAAAGCATCAAAACACCAAAAACATCTGGTGCAGGAAAGCAGCTACATGGTCTTAGGCATGGTTCTGTGCCTCATATCCATTTACTTTAAGGTGACTGAATCTGGACTCCACATCTCCATAGCAACAAAGTCTGTGGCAGCTGAATGGATCCGGGTGAATGGGGTGATGAATCTGCTCTAGCTTTTGGTCTGACCTTTAAAGGAGCTATTCAAGACCTACTTTTGGTTCAGCAGCATGAAAAATTAATTTAAAGTCTAGGTATCAATCTGGAGCAGATTCATTGTCCCACTGACATGGACATGACAAGCCACCACTGAAGAGCCTACATGCTAAAATCCCCCCCCCCCCTTGAGGGCTATAGGAGAAGGGCTTCTCAAGTCAACAGGCTATTGCAGCCCTTGGTGGTGCTACCAAAACCTGGCTGGCTCCCGGAAGAAACTGCCATTGGGATCTGTAATAAAGGAGCTCTCCAGACCACCCAAAAGGGTGGCTGGAGGCACCCAGTTTTCCTCCAGAGGGACGCCACAGCAGCCAAACTGCACAGTGTCCCTGTGGACCAAAAAGAACCCAGAAAAACTGAGTTCTTTTTGGCACACATGGATGATGTCATCAGTGTGCCATTGGTGCAATGTGGCATGTCCATGATGCAAGCGTGACGCCCGGACACGTGTACGCTGAGCTGTGCTTGTATCATGGATGTACGCCCCATGTTGGCGGGGCCACGCAGTCATGGCGCTGCTGACACAAACTAAAGTTCTGGAGCGTGTGGTTGCTGCGAGCTCTAGAACCCTAGAATCAGAGCCAGCATGCCACTTTTGGCCCGTTTGTACCAGGCCAAAGTGAGGAAAATGTGTGACCACAGTACTAAGATGTTCAGATTTCCTGAAGGCCAATGGGATTATGGTATTTATTAGTACAGTAATGTATCTGTCTTGCATACAGTTTAATTTACTTGCTTAATATTCCTCTTTTTATGAAACGCTAAATGGATTTTAAGGAGCCTCATTTGTATTTTTAGAACAC
>NW_024816848.1:0-2136 GCF_019175285.1 Sceloporus undulatus | reverse complement strand
ACCTTTTTACCCTGGGACCTTGGATGGAAAGAGACGAACAGTGTTTCCGACTTTCTAAAACTCGCAGTCCTTTTTAGGTAGATTCTGATTGCCCTACGCACATCCAGGGTGTGCCAAATCTTTTCTAATTCTTCAGACGGTCGAGGGCAAAAGGAGGGAAGAATGATGTCCTGTGATGAGTGGAAGACCGAGTTCACCTTGAGAATGAAAGTCGGGTCTGGCCATAGTATGACTGAATCTGGTCTAAAAATGCACAGTTCCTTTCTAACAGACAGCGCCCCTAACTCAGACACGCGATGCGCCGACGTTATGGCCGTGAGGAACAATGTCTTGAAAGTGAGGAACTTGAGAGAAGCCTCTCTCAATGGCTCAAAGGGACCAATTGTCAACGCCTTTAGGACCTTGTGTAGGTCCCAGGAATGAAAGCGGTGAATCGTCGGAGGAGATCTGTTGGACACTCCCTTGAGAAGCCTCCGAATGTGAGGGTGCTGGGAAACTAGGGCTGCCTCCTCGTGGGGGAGGATGGACGTGACCGCTGAGATCTGTCTTTTAACCGTGTTAGGCTGGAGACCCTGGTCAACCCCATCTTGGAGAAACTGGAGAAGGGTGGAGACCGTTATCCGAAAGAAATCTCTCTTCTTTCGCTTGCACCAACGCTTGAAAGCCTTAAAGGTGTATTCGTAAATTTTGATGGTCGATGGGCGCCTGGAAGCCAGGATGGATTCAATCACCTCCGGCGAATAGCCATAGCCTGTTAGCATGAACCGCTCAATCTCCAGGCGTGAAGCTGAAGCCAGGAAGGATCTGGGTGGTGAACGTGACCCTGGGACAGCAGGTCCGGTCTGGGTGGAAGAAGAAGACTTGCTGTAGTCAGACTGAGGATCTCCGAATACCAAGGACAGCGGGGCCATGCTGGAGCCACCAAGACTGCTCAGGTGAATGTGACGGTCAAGAGCACCTGTTATCAGCTTCGGCTTATTCGCCAGCTGCGCCCATACCTGGCCCAGAGGGACCTTGAAACTGTAGTACATGCTCTGGTAACCTCGAGATTGGATTTCTGCAACGTACTCTACATGGGGCAACCCTTATACCAAACCCAGAAGCTACAAATGGTGCAGAATATGGCAGCCAGGCTGGTCACTGGCATCTCCAGGGCCAGCCATATAACACCAGTGTTGAAAGATCTTCATTGGCTGCCTATTCGCTTCCGGGCCCAATATAAGGCGTTGGTGATCATCTATAAAGCCCTAAATGGCTTGGGCCCAGGATACCTGAAGGACCGCCTCTCCCCGTATATTCCGTCCCGCACCCTCAGAACATCTGGGCAGCAATTACTGAAGGTGCCTGGGGCCAGGCTCACCTCCACCACGAGGAGGACATTCTCCATCGCCGCCCCGGCCCTTTGGAACACGCTGCCCACTGAGCTCCGCTCGGCTACCTCCCTGGCCCAATTCAGAAAGGATCTAAAGACCTTTCTATTCCAGCAGGCATTCCCCGCTTAAAATCCTGTGGGCCTCCCTTCTCTCCTGTGGCAAAGAGGATGGGCTAATGGGGCTTTTAGTCTGTCTAATTTTTTTGTATAATGTATATGTAATTTTTGATTTTATTATTGTATTGTATTGAATTGTTTTTATCTATTGTTGTAAGCCGCCCTGATCTTGGGAAGGAGCGGGATACAAATAAAAAGTTTATTTATTATTTATTTAAGATGACCTCTGCCTTGGTTCTCCGTAACCTGGCCAGAAAGCGCGTCAGCAGGGAGGTTGGTGGAAATGCGTAGAGTAGGCCCACTGGCCAGCGGCAATTGAGGGCGTCGAAGTCCTCCGCACCCTGTGTCCGAAACCGTGAGAAGAATCTCGGAGTCTTGGCGTTGACCGGAGAGGCGAAGAGGTCCAACATCGGAAGGCCGAACTCCAGCGAGATCATCTGGAACACCTCTGGGTGCAAGCTCCACTCTCCTTGGTCTATGTCGGTTTGGCTTAGCCAATCTGCTTTTGAATTTAGCTGACCCTGCAGATGTTCAGCCTCTAGGGAGAGAACGTTGTCTTCTGCCCAGGTCAGCAGGGCCTGAGCTTCGTCCATCAGGGACCGAGATCTCGTCCCCCCTTGTCGGTTGACATGGGCCTTGGCTGTGAT
>NW_024816847.1:0-2137 GCF_019175285.1 Sceloporus undulatus | reverse complement strand
ATAGCATTTGGGACATTTAGTCTTTTAAAAAACAAATATGGCAGATTAAAATGCTGCTTTAAAACCTCTTTCCATCTTCCAGCTTTGTGCTGGTTTTGGGGGGGAAATGAGAAAGTGTTGGGAGGGAGGGACTGCCAACAGAATTAGGAGATGCATTGCAGGCTATGGACAGTTTGCGGCAAAGAAAGGTCCAAAACACACGGCAGCAATAGTCCAGTTTCAGAGCGCTTTAACTGCCCTGGCCCAGTGCTAGGGAATCCTGGAAACTGGAGTTTATTGTGGCCCCAGATGTCTCTGACACAGAAGGCTCAATGTCTCACAAAACTACATTTCCCAGAATTCCCTAGCACTGAGCCAGGGCAGTTAAAGCGGTCTCAGATTGGATTATTGCTGCAGTGTGTTTTGGATTTTGGTGACCCTTGGCAAGTCACACTCTCTCAGCCTCAGAGGGAGGCGCTTGCAAAACCACTTCTGGACAAATCTTGCCAAGAAAAGCCTGCGAAGGGCTTCCCTTAGGGTTGCCATAAGTCAGAAACAACTTGGAGCCGCACAACGACAACAAGAGAAGTAATACCAGTAACCCAAGGCAGCTAAGGAGAAAGAAAGAAAGAAAGAAAGAAAGAAATTGGAGTCGTAGTCCTAGTTCAGAGGGATTGTAGGGGCCTTACTGCAGGGCAGGACCCCTCCTCTTTCTGGCCCTGTGGATGCTGGGAGATCAAGTCCAGGAAATACACTCTAAATCCCATTGGCAATAGAAAAGGCTACTACTGCCTTTCAGATCCAGTTTGCTCCAAATCCTTTATGAGCCCAGAAACCACTTTGTTAGGAAGCGAATATCTCAGGAAGGCTCTCTATCTCCCAAGGCCCCCTCCCTCCAGGACCTCTTTCCACTCTTCCCCTCCGTCTTTCTCTCTCCTCTGAAGGCCTCAAATGTCAACTGCCAAGCTCTCAGGCAGAGGCAGCCATTTTGTATCCTGGTGGCCATTTTATTCTGCTTGTGACTGTGAGGAATAATGTTCCAGAACCTTCTCTGAGGCCTCAGTTAAACAGAGGCTTCTCTTTCTCTCCTGAGGCTCCAGAGTCAGAAGGAGGCCAGGCACCTTGGGCCAAAAGGAAGGAAGTGTGTCTCTTTGTGTATCTTTTGTGTCTCTTTTCTGAGGGGGTTTTCTTATTACAAAGCTCTGCTTCTTCTGGGGAACATGGGTTTTAAAAGGGATCAGAAATGGGGATGATAGTTTTAATACAAGCCTTATTCTTCTTCTTCACAAACATTGGGTTTTGGCTTCTAAGAGGAGGCTTGTCCCCCAAAAAAGCCAAAAGTAGCTCCTTTGGGAGGTTTTAAAAGTCTCCCCAGTTTCCTTATTAAGAGATTTTCAGGCAAGAAGGAAGGAGACAGACCAGAATAACCCAGATTACCAAGAATGAAAGAAACAAACATAGAAATAAACAAGAACAACAAAAATAAGGATTAGAGACTAAAACAAACTACTTATTTTTTTAAAGGAAAGCCATTATTAGGAGGGTAAAAACAAGAATTTGGGTGCTTCCACCCTTTTACAACCGACTCAGGCTGTATCTGCACTACAGAAATAATCCAGTTCTAAAGTGTGTTAACTCTTCTGTTTCCATCCTATGGAATCCTGGGATTTGTAGTTTGTTGCGGCATGAGAGCTCTCTGGCAGAGAAGGCTAAGTGTTCAAAGGTAAAATCCCAGGATTCCATCACACTGAGCGGTGAAAGCGGTGTCAAAGTGCCTTGTTTCCATAGTGCAGATGGAGCCTTCTTGGGAAAGGGGCTGATGATGGGGAAAAGCACTGGGGACCTCTAAAGGTTTCAGCAGATGATTTATTTATTTATTTATGATGCACTCATTTCACATCTAGCTACAGGGACATAACCAGGGCCCTCTCTAATTCCCCATCCCCTCATCCTTCACCACTTTAATAAGGTATGGAGTATCTGTTGTGTAGGGGAGCTGCAGTGAATCTATGCTAGGTCCAGGGGGCTTTGTTTGGTGCAAAGGGAGGAAGGGGATGCCCACCTCTGCATTGGCCCAAAGGAGGCATATGTAGGGTTACCATATCCCGCCGGGGGGCGGGATTTTCCCGGTTTGGGGCGGGTCCGCACGGTCCCGCCC
>NW_024816846.1:0-2137 GCF_019175285.1 Sceloporus undulatus | reverse complement strand
CTGTTCGCCCTCGTATCCGTACGGACTCCCCGGGACGGGACATCCTGGCGGTTGCGTCCGACAATCCATCTCCCGGGGATGATCAACAAGCTTCTTCGATCCCAGGGCCGTCGGCATCGACAACCGTTCCTTTTCTCCTCTCAAATGATGAGGATTCCCGGGATAGACTATTGAGGTCTCCTTCTCGGGGTTTACCCTCAAGGTCTCCGTCCCCAGCACCCCGTTCTCCGGCGCGGGTTGAGCGGCCCCCGAGGTCTCCATCGCCAACTCCCCTGTCTCCAGTGCGGGTTCCTGCCGATGATGGGCTGTTTTACGACTCCGAGGCAGATCAATTCTATGTAAAGGTGCCGAAGGACGTTGCGATGTCTAGAGTGTCCTCACGCGATCGCCCCCGTGATCGTCCCCGAAGGGTCTCGAGACGGGAGGAAGGTCATTTGGATCCTGTGCCCGCATCCAGAGATGCCTTGCTCCAGCCAGCGCCGCGACCAACTGACAGGCCTAGGCAGAACATCTTAGTGCCGGTCGAGTCCTCCGATTCCGAGGCGGATGCCTCGGTCGGGTCACAGGAGCCTTCAGATGTTGAGGACCCCCCGCGCCAATCACCGCAGGATCTGCACTATCCGGAGGCGACCTCCCCATCAGATGACGTGCGTTCCTTCGCGGAACACGTTATCAAGATGTCCAGGGCTCTGGACATTGAGCTGGTCTACCTGGATGCGGATGCAGCAGACCCAGTCGAGCGTCGGGTCCATGGCCGGGTTCCAACACCCCCGTGCGTGCCGTTTCTTCCATCATTGGAAACGATCCTCAAGCGTTCCTGGGACTCTCCTTCTTCACCCCTCGGGCCTCCACGCAAGATCGAGTCGCTGTACAAGGTTGCGGCTCCCAATGCACCGTGGCTCATATCTCATCCCCGCCAGAACTCGGATATAGTGGAGGGTGCTCAGCAGACTTCCACCCAGAGGCAGACGACCTCCCCGGTGGATAAAGAAGCCAGAAAGATAGACGCCCTGGCCAAGAAGGCGTATGCGGCAGCAGCTTTGGCAGCGAAGGCCACTAGTTACACGGCTTGCATGGGAGCGTACGTCCAGACCTTGATGGAAGGCATCTCCCCGATAGTTCCGGACGTTCCGGACGAGGTACAACGGACCTTGACCGAGATCAGGGATGAGACCCATTCTATCGGAAGCTGGCTGATCACTGCGGCCTGAAACGTCACTGAATGCGTTGGAAGAGCCATGTCGGCTTCTATCGCATTGAGGAGACATGCCTGGCTCCGTGGCTCCGACCTCAATCAGAGCGTGAGGTCTACGATCGAGGACATGCCCATTGACGGTTCCGGCTTGTTCCATGCCGACACGGACGAAAGGCTCAACAAAAAGTTCCGAATGAAGGCGGCCGCTCGGAAGCATGGCATGTCCACACCGGGCCCCTCTTCCTTCCGCAAGTGTCTTCGCCCTTGGCAGCATCACCAAGGTCAGTTCCAGAGGTCTCCTTACCAGGAACGCCAGTTCCATCAACAGGGGTCACAGCGACAGGGCTACCCCCCCCAGCAGTCCTCTTCCTCGGGCCGTCGCAATCAGTCTCGGTACCGTAAGAACCGCCGACAGGAGCCCGACCAGGGGAAGAAAAGGGCATGAAGATCCACAGCGCACTTCGCCTCTTCTAAATTGTTTTTCCTCAACATTTTAAGGCCATTTACCACCACATGGGCCTCTATTTCCTCCGACTCCTGGGTCTTAAACATCGTCCGAAGGGGCTATACCCTCGAGTTCGAAGAGCTCCCGCCCACCGGAGCTTTTATTTCTACTGCCCCCTCGGGCACCCTTCTCGACAAAGTGCGCTCCCTCCTTCAAAAAGGGGCCATCTCACCTTTGTCTCCAGATTTATGGCCCAAAGCCTTTTTCTCCAGATATTTTACGGTTCCAAAACCAGATGGAGGAACCAGACCCATACTGGATCTAAGAGAACTGAACTCGTTCTTAATGTATAGACGTTTTTGCATGGTAACGCTGGCTTCCATTTTGCCTTTGCTCCAGCAGGACCTCTGGTTCGCGACGGTGGACCTAAAGGACGCTTATTTCCATGTCGGGATAAGGGAGTCCCACCGCAGGTTCCTCGCCTTCGCCATCGGCTC
>NW_024816845.1:0-2137 GCF_019175285.1 Sceloporus undulatus | reverse complement strand
GTACTCATTTTAGTGACCTACGGAAGGAGGCAAGGCTGAGTGGACCCTGGAGCCCTGTCTGGGATCGAACTCACAACCTTGTGGCTGTCAATGGCTGTGCCACCAGGGTTCCCTCACTCACTCTCAACTTACTTTTTACTAACTCTAACTCACTCGCCCTTTAACTAATTCTAACTCACTCTCTAACTCTAACTCACGCACCATCTAACTAACTTTAACTCCAACTCACTGTCTAACTCTAAGTCTAACCTTAACTTTTTCAAGGACCCCCAATCGATTAATAAGGGCTGAGGGGTTAAAATCAATGGGAACTTTTAACCTCCCCTTAAAAATGCTCTGGAAGGTGTAACTTGTAAAATATGGGGTCTGGATTAATCCCAAAAGGTCCAGAAAGGGGAATTAACTTGACCCTTTAAAGTCTTACAAGTGGATTAACCCTTAAAGAGCTGGAAAATTTTAAAGATATTTAAGGGACCAAGGGCTGAAAAGGCTGGAAAGGGGAAACCCTTTAAAGGACCCAACTTGGGCTAACCCTTAAAGCAGTGTTTTCCAAACGTTGACCTTCCAGGTGTTTTGGATTGCAACTCCCAGCATTGGGGCCAATAATCAGGTATTCTGGGACCTGAAGTCCAAAGTTTGGGGGGAACTGCCTTAAAGGGTTGGTCGTTCTCAATGTATGTCTCCATTTCTGACTTACAGGCGAATCTATCGCAGGGTTCCCTTGGCAAGGTTTGCTCAGAGGCACTGCCTTCCTCTGAGGCTGAGAGTATGTGACTGGCTCAAGGTCACCCAGTGGGTTTCTAGGGCCAAGCAGGATTCGAACCCTAGTCTCCCAGGGTGCTAGAGCAACCCTCACACCTTTACGTCATGCTGGATTTATGGCTTTAACCTTTTTAAAGGGGTTAAAAACTTTAAAGCACCGGGAGGCAATGGGGGGTTTAACCCTTCCAAGGGCCCAGGTTGGGTTAACCCTTAAAGAGACGGAAGGGAAAATGGCCATAATCCTTTCCAAGACCCAGAAGAGATTTATCCTTTAATGAGATGGAGGTAGGAAAATTGGCTTAACCCTTAAAAGAGGCCATCCGCTTAACCCTTAAAAGGCCAGCTTGGGTGGAATTAGTCGAACCCTTCAAGCAGTTGGGCAGTTGATGGACTGCGGCTCCCATCATCCTCAGCCTGGCTGGCCTATGTAGCCAAGTATACCTTCCAAAATATTCACAGACAAAAAGCAGGTCACTTATGTGGCCAAGCAACATCAGCGCATGGTCAAGATGGCTATGAATGAGGAAGAACAGACAAAATGGCGAAGGCCGCAGTGGTTTGCTTTTGCCTGAGCTGACTGGGAAGGGCAAGATTTGGGACCCTCCTTCCTCTTCTCGCTGCTGAGTGAATGGGCCTAAATACCCCGAGGACCCCAGATCTTGGAAGCTAAGCAGGGTCAGCCCAGGTTAGCTTTTGGATGGGAGACTGCCAAGGAATCCCAGGCAGTATAGGCTATATTTCAGGGGAAGAAAATGAGTCCTGTATCAGAAGGAAAGTGGGATAATAACAGGAATTCGGATCATGGTCCCAAAAGATAAGGAAAATATCAGGGGAAAGAATGGGTTTTAGCCCTTTGCCAGTCAGAGCATTAATGGAGGGAAGGAAAGGGTTTAACTCTTGAAATGCTCAGAGGTGGGAACCTGGTTAATCCTAAAGACTGGGAAGGGAGGAGAAAAGTTAATCTCCGAAGGTCTGGAAGGGAGAGAGCTTAACCATTCAAGACTAACCGATCCAGGATTAGAGTCCTGGAATTTCTTTCATTTTAACCCCTTAAAGCTGGGGATGGATTGCCCTCTAAAAAAAGGCAGTTTAACCCACTGGGTTTGTCACATTTTCCTGGATCTGGATATATATATATATTTGTTGTTGCATGCCTTCAAGACATTTCCGACTTACAGCAACCCTATCATATATAAAGCAATGGGACTGTTCAGCCTTACCATTATTAATATGGGACTGGGATTAATATGGGACTGATATGGGACTGATGGCACAGTTCACTATTACTTCAGCATGACCATTACCAATAGAGAATTTTATATATTCGTTACAAGTTATTTCATTCATACCATTCTGCCTTATCTGTTTCATATTT
>NW_024816844.1:0-2137 GCF_019175285.1 Sceloporus undulatus | reverse complement strand
TAACAGTTATTAATATTCTTGTTGCAATAAGAAAGCAAATATTCGTTTTCTGATTATCCAGTGGGTTAATCCACTGATGTCTTATGCAAAATAACAGAATTTAAAATATACCCATTAAAAAGGAAAGAAATAAAAAAAGAAGAGTACATTATTAAACCCGCTACTTTATAAACAGTTTATAAAAGGTTATCAGTTTCTCAAAGGTTGCTTATGGAAACTCAAGAAAGGAACCAGACTTCATGAGAAAGTAGTTCCAGAGCCCAGGGGAAAGCATTGTAAAGGTCCTGCCCACTTTTCCACCAAGTGTGCCTGTCTGGGTGGTGGGACCCACAGAGAAGTATTCCCACAAATATCTCAAGCCTGGATAGACATATAAAGGATAATGCCATTCTTCAAATACAGTACTTTCAACCTGGGTCACAGTGGACTTTGCATATGACTATCAGCATTTTGAATTCTTCACAACATCTAAAACCATGGACTATGTGGTATTTCAGATGCAACTGGATCACAACTTCCATTCTTCCTTATCACTGGCTATGCTGCCAGTGACTTAAAGGACTGCAACACTGTATGAACAAGCCAGAATTAAACTGAAGTCCAAATCCTGGCTTATTCTAAAACTATATGGATGGACCAAGACTAACCTTTCCACTAATGGGAGAGTTCTTTCCATCTGCAGTGGGAAATGAGTTCCAGCAAAGGCTTCCCATTGGAAGAAACAAGCAGTACAACTATTTTCCTCTATAACTCCCAGTGGCATCCTCAACAATTATAGAATGCTTTCACATTCCTTTTGAGAAGCAACTTTCCACAAGATGGACTACAGGAAGGAATTGCTGCAAATCACAACCTCATGCTCTCCACCTAGTGTGCACACATACATTTAATAGAGCAGACAAATGGATTCAACCCAAGGTTTATAAAAACCTCAATTTTTCAAGTATAAAGTATTATGTCGAACAGCTACTTAAAATCAAAAACAGAGCTTTCAGTTTCTTAATGAAATATAGGAAAGAGGAAGAGGAGAAGTGTGCGAGCCTGTGCTTTCTGGAGCTATGTCATGCAGTGGGAAGCCATAGTTTCCCATTACATCTAAACTGGCTCAGTGTCTCCATAATGGTACCACCTGGTTTTTCTTTTTTTAAAAAAAAGACTATTTGAGCAAATGTAGCCTTTTTTACAGTCATCAATAGTTATATCACAGTTTTTACAGACACCCTCCTGACCATGTTGACAGCTCATTTGTCTGCTATACTAAATGCATGTCTAGCTTCCATTAATTCTCTGAATCACTTAACACAAACACTGGAATGGCACAGTCTATGTGATACAAGATACCTGCTTTCCTACCCAGCAAGCCAAAAATAAAGGCATAAATCCAAACAAAGCAACTCAGCCAGCTGTTTCCCTTAGCTGCGTAAATTCCTCCTTGTCATATTAAGCAGCATTTGTTGACAGAGCAATGCACATCGATCCAGAAGGATGTAGTTTGTGAGCTGCTATGCGATAAAGGGGGCTGAGTTTTTCTTTTCTGACATCATCTCATGTGATGCTACCACTCTCTGACGCAGATCATCCTGCTTCTGTCAGTTCCATCTTTATTGTCTTATTAACAACAGCGGTAAGCTCAGGTTGTGTGCAGCTGTTTTAAAAGCATATCTTAATATCCTTTTCCACTGTTCAAAACTTAAAATTATTAAGGGCAAGGAGCGGGATGGGAATTCTCAAAATATCAAGCCCCAAAATAAGGAAACTTTTTAAAACAAAAACTGATAAATGATTCTTTCTAAAACTCTTTACTGTACTGTGTAACCTGTGGAAAATTTATATTTGAGCAGCTACAACTACGAACCACTGATCCAAAGAAGTAATTAATATAAGAATGCTTGGTAAAGTCAAAATTAGTAGGAAAAAGAGGAAGAATGCAGTAAAGGGAATTGATTAACCAAGGAAGCCACCCGTAAGTTGCAGAGCCACCATAAGTTGAAATTGACTTTGACATTACAACAAATGTTTCTGCTTTTATTTCTTTGATCTGCATTTAACTTTTTGATCTGCATTTAGGGTTGCCATCCCGGGGGACCTCAAAACTGGGAAAAAATGTAGGACAAGGCTTAAAATGTAGGACATTTTT
>NW_024816843.1:0-2137 GCF_019175285.1 Sceloporus undulatus | reverse complement strand
GAATCAAAGAGTTGAAACAGACTGCAAGGACCATCCGGTTCAATCCTCTGCCATGCAGGAATAGACATTCAAAGCATCCCCGAGAGATGGCCATCCCGTCTCTGTCTAAAAACCTACAAAGAAAGAGCACCAAACTCTGAGGGAATATGGCGCAGTACAGACCGTCAACAAGCGGCGTACCAGCACCGGTATTAGGGTTGGGAAGAGCGCACTATGTACATGCTCCCTAACCGTAATACATACCAGCAGCGCTATAATGCCAGCGCCCTGTGTACAGGGCACTGCTATTATGATGTTACGCACGCACCACGTCTAAAACTGAAAGAGCTCCTTCTGGGCACGCACCTCATTCTCACAGCCACCAAATGGCTGCGAGAATGATGGCAGGGAGAGAGGCCCCTTTCTGCCATGGCTCCCATGGTGTCCAGGGGCATGAAGCCCCAAGGACATCCATTTCCAGGCCACAGGGAAGCAGCATTTTGCCGCTTCTCCATGGCCTGGAATTGTGCTGGATTGGGGCCTCTTGGCTGCCAGTATGGCTGCCCTGGCCCAAATCCTCCGCGGAAAGGGGCAGCTGCAGATCACCCCTTTTCCATGGTCAGTACTGGGCCTATATTCCACTGTTGAAGAGCTCTTACTGTCAGGAAGATCCTCCTAAAGCTTAAGTGGAATCTCTTGTCCCTGTGGCTTGCATCCATTGTCCTTTTCTCTGGAGTAGCAGAAAGCAAGCCTGCTCCATCCTGAATATGACATCTCTTCAAATATTTGAACAGGGCTGTCATGTCCCCTCTTAACCTTCTCTTCTCTAAGCTAAACATACCCAGCTCCCTAAGTCGTTCCTCAGAGAGCATGGTTTCCAGACCATTCACCATTTTGGTTTTCCTTCTCTGGACATGCTCCAGCTTCTCAGCATTTGTTTGAATTGTGGTGCCCAGAACTGGACACAGGATTATTGCAAGTGAGACCTACCAAAAAAGAATAGAGTGACACTATTATTTTCCTTGATCTTGACACTATTCTCCTATTGATACAGCCTAGGATCACATTGGCCTTTTCAGCTGCTGCATCACACTGTTGACACATGTTCAACTTGTGCTCTACTACCATTCCTAGTTCCCTTTCACACATTATTTAATTGTCAAAACATATTCCTGTGGAATCTTGGAATTTTTAGTTTTAGTGAGGCACTATTGTTGTCCACTTTGTAAGGCTATCCAACCCTAAACAGGTAATTCTGGAATTTTGTGGGAAGGAGCCATGGATATTAATGCTTTTTGCCCCTAAATGGTCCTCATCCCATTCCTGAACAAGTTTCCTGGCTTTTGTTTCCACTTTTCCAGGCTCTGGAGAGGCTTTGTGGGAAAAAGGCCTCCCTTGGCCCTGCAGTGGCCCAGAGAGGGCCCAGCAGTGCCAAATGGCCTCCACTTCCCCAAAGGGATGCTGTGGGATATTGAGGGGCAAAATATTATGCCATATTTTTAGGCAACACAATGTGGGGTTGCCTCAAGATTCTGTGGCAGCCAATGTGACTCTCCCTAATCCCCAACAGTAGTCCATCCGTGTCTTGGAGTTGTCTTAAAGCTGTTTTAAGGCTCTCCTTGAACCTCACCAAAATTGGACTCCAGGTCCCAGCCCCTTTATTCTGCTTTTCCTAATGCATTATTTGTAAAGTGATTGTCCTGCCTTTCTCAAGAAATGAGTCTCAAAGTGTCCCTTTTGTGCATCACACTCTGTGGGCGTGTGTCTGTGATAGAGAGATGGAGGGAATGCGAAAAACAGAAAAGCGGGAAAGAGATGGTGAAGGTGAAATGCTGAAGCAGTGCAGATGACCAAGAGTGAAGGCTGGAGAACAGAGAGAGAAAGGGAAGGGGATCAGTTCTCTGGGAGCCAGGAGGGGAAGGCAGGAGCAAAGCCAGGATCTCCTAGCTCTGTGCAGACAGGAAGGGATCTCTAGGAAGGGCCAGGAGAGGGGCCTTGGGGATTGGGAGGCAGCCACCAACTCAACAGATTTTAAGACCTGAACTGGTGAGAACTGGTTCAGCCCTTGTTTTCTAAAATATTTAGCAATTATGAGCAATGTCTATGAAGAGAGGAAAGAGGGACACAAAAAATTTCCTTTTTCTCTCATGTTTCTTTT
>NW_024816842.1:0-2137 GCF_019175285.1 Sceloporus undulatus | reverse complement strand
AGGCTACATTCAGTTCAACCAAGTAGAAGTAATCTCAAAGAAACACCCTCTCTGACATTGTAAAATATGGCTTGGTAAACATTTTCATGGGACTTTGAAAAACATGGGGACAAAGGAAGAGATCCCAGTAAAAGCTAAGGACAGTGATCATTTGAGTTAGGAGCACAAGGCTGGATGGCCATCTGTCAAGGATGCTTTGATTTGGATTTCCTGCATGGCAGGGGGTTGGAATGGATGGCTCTTGTGGCCTCTTCTAACTCTATTATTCTATGATTCTATGATTTCTTCCAAATGGCAAACACTATGTAGATATTTATTTATTTACTTACTATATTTTACACATGAAAAGGACAATTGCCTTTTAAGCTGTAAGGTATTTTTCTTAGGGCAGGTGTGCACAAAGAGCCACCCAGTGTGAGTTCTGTCATTTCTACCATTTGGGGCAAAATAAAGAGCCAGTGTGTTATAGGGGTTGGACCAGGACTGAGGAAGGCTGAATTTGAATCCCCATTTGGCTGTGAAGCTCAGTGCGTAACCTTTATCTAGGGTGCATCTACCCTGTAGAAATAATGCAACTTGACACCACACTAACTGCCATGGTTTTTTGTGAGGCACCAGCACTCTTTGGCAGAGAAGGTTAAAGACCTTATAAAACAGCAAATCCCAGGATTCCACAAGATGGAGTGGTATCAAACTGCATTATTTCTACAGTGTAAATGCACCATTAGCCATTATCTCTACACATACCCATCTCATAGGTATTTATCACATGGGAAGGAAGCACCCGCATCCTGTGAATAAATGGGTATTAAATCTGTGAATATCTCGCAAAAGCAGGATTGTTTTCAGATGACACTGCACAAATTTGCCATTATCCCGACATTGACCCTTGAATAGTGGCCACATTGTGCTGCCTTTTATTTTGGGGATCTCCCCGAAAATAAAAAGCAGTGCAATTTGGCCGCTTTATTCATGGGTGTATGCCAGAATAATGGCAATGTCGCATGATGTCATCTGAAAACAATCACACTCTTTCGGGATATTCACAAGATTTAATCCCCATTTATTCAAAGGATGCGGGCGCTTCACTCCTGTGTGATAAAGTCCATAGAGTTATTCTGAGGGGAAAATGGGAAGGAGCTTCTTGGAGGAAAGGTAGGCTATAAATGTGATATTTAAATGTAAAGGCAGGGTATAAATCTAACATATAATATAAAGCATATGAATAAATGAGGCTTATTCCTATAAAATCCCAGGCTTTCAACCTGAGAGTCTTTAACAGAAGATGGTATAGATTAAAACTGGGAAATTATGCATGCTAACCATGGAGGAGATATTCTGACTGTAGGAAATTATGCATATGCGAACATGTGGTAGCCATGGTGTTTCCTTCTCTTTCACAAGAAGTAGTAATCTGCTAGAGACGCTGTATAGGAATTTATTCTCAGAATTACTCAGTAAGAAGACAGAAACTCAGAAGAATATGGGGACAGGATTTTCATTTTGTGTTAATGAAAATCATAATATGGTTCTGGCACCAGTTAACTGCATCAAAGTCTTTACTAATTTTAAATGGAAATCTAATTAATGGGACTTAAATCACTCCATGGGATAAGATTTTTCTTGTTATTCAAATACAAAAGCAGTGGTACCTGGTGGTGGTGGTGACTCTGCTTTGGGAATTCGGCTGAATTTAAAAGAGGCATCCAAAGTGCTGAACCCTCTTCTCAAAGAGGTTTAACACCTTGTATAGCTTCTTTAAAGTTCAATCCATCCCTAGAGCAGTTTCCTTCATTAGCATGGAATCCACCGGACACCACTGTGGAAAATAGTCTATAAAATAAGCTATAGTTTAACCCAGTTGTCTGTTACCATTGAATAGGCAGTCATGGATGCCTCCCCCTGTCTCAAATCAGAAGATCATCACAGCTGATATGGAACAAAAAAGGTATGCACTAGAATCTTATCAAAGTTTATGCTCAGTTCTCATAGCCTAGGAAATGCTTTAAGAAGTGAATGGGCTGATTTAATACGTGGACAACTTTTGTGCAGATGCTGCATGTTGTGTGTTCATATGGGAGATCCAGCATCCTCACTTAACCCTCACCTTATTCTAATTTAATGTGTCCAACTACAG
>NW_024816841.1:1392-2137 GCF_019175285.1 Sceloporus undulatus | reverse complement strand
CTCTCTGTGGGAGTAGGCCCCAGTCAATCTGGCTCAGGAGGAGGGAAACCTTGCTGCTGGGAACCTGACCCTGGGACTAGCTGCAGGCTTACCTTTGGAGGATCTGGACAGTGGCTGCAGCCCTGGCTTGTCCCTGGGATCTCAGCCTCCACCTCAGACTCAGAGGACAGGCCTGGCTCCTGACGGCAGGGCATGGCAAGCCCTCACCTGGAGCGCCAACTTCATTTCAAACCCCAAAGGGGGAAAGTTCCCAGAGACCTTCCCTACAGTCTTGTAGGGCCAATTGGCTGTGAGGTTTGAGGTGCTTCTGGTGAGATGCAGTTGTAGGGCAACACATTTAGAAGGCACCCATTTGGGGAAGAGGAAGAGAGAGGGAGGTGCGGCAGAGAACAGGAGCCGGAATCACCTGTTCCTCTGGATAGAACTGGATTGCAGCTCCCAGCAGCTTCTAACAAGCATGGCCAATGGTGAGGGAGAGTGGGAGTTGCAGTCCATCAACATCTGAAGATTTACCTGATTCTCATCCCTGTTGCAAAGGTTGGGTTGCTTTTAAGGAGTTTGGGGGGGGGGGTGGCTTGCCCCCAAATTTGTTGGGCAATCAGCTCAGGACTGGCATCTCTGCCAGGATCATGTTCCTGCCACCCTCACGCTTGACCTCGCCTTGAGCCAGGGAAGAGCTGCCACACTCAGAGGCATTCCTAGTATATTTGTGCAAATCATTCATCAATCATCCCTCTCTTCCACA
>NW_024816841.1:0-1292 GCF_019175285.1 Sceloporus undulatus | reverse complement strand
TGGGGGGGGGGTGGCTTGCCCCCAAATTTGTTGGGCAATCAGCTCAGGACTGGCATCTCTGCCAGGATCATGTTCCTGCCACCCTCACGCTTGACCTCGCCTTGAGCCAGGGAAGAGCTGCCACACTCAGAGGCATTCCTAGTATATTTGTGCAAATCATTCATCAATCATCCCTCTCTTCCACAGCCTTTTTGGGTCCAGCGGAGCTGCTGGACAAGCAGAAGAGAGCGAGGCTCGCTTTCTCTTGCCAGACCCATAACTTCAGCACCCCTTCTCACCAGCGTATCAAGTGACACCCTCGCACCCTCCTGGCAATGCCCTTGGCCATCTTTCTGGCCTGGGCTAGTCAGGCACTGGGCCGTCTCCCTTCCTGATCTCTCACACCGAGTTATAGTCAGTGCCCTGACTGAGGTTCTCTGGCCAGTCCTGGAGGAAATGCTTGCCTTTGCGTGGAATGGGAATCTCTGGCTTCAATAATCTTATTTAAGAAGAATATGCGAAGATTCCCAGGAAGTCAGTGATCATGTGAAATAAAGTACTGTCAGTCCTCGGTATACGCTGGGGTTTGGTTCCAGGACCCACGGTGGATGCCAGAACCCATGCATGCTCACGTTACAGTGGACCCTTGTTATACGCTGGGGTTTGGTTCCAAGATCCCCTATGTATTACAGAATATGTGTATGCTCAAGTGCCATTCAATACAATGACATAGAAAAATGGTGTCCCTTATAAAAAAAATGAAAAATCAAGGCTTGATATTTGAAATTTATACTTTTTTTAACATTTTCAAACCGTGTATCTTTGAATCTGTGTTTAAAATAATCCGTGTATAAGAAGGGCCGACTGTACCTTAAATACAAGGGCATACTAAAATTGTGTCCCTTAAATAAAATAAAATAAAAAGAGTTACTTTTTGGAACTGATAAATTTTGAAAATATTTTCAAGGCCTGGATGCTTGAATCCATGGACAAACATCCATGGAAATTAGCTGGGACACAAAGCAGTCCCAGATTGCAAGCAGACCTCTAGAAATTCCCTCTGGCATCCCAGGGAGCATCCAAAGCTGGTCCAGAAACAGTCTAATTTTATGTTATCTAAGCAGAAAGGCAGACTAGTCCATCTTCTGGGATTAAGCTGGAGCCACGTCTAGCCAACAAGAAAGGTCTGAAAGAGAAACAGCATGGTGCCATGGACTGAGGGCTGGACTAGGACCAGGAGACCAGGATTCGAATCCTCACTCAGCCTTGGAAATCCATGGGTGAGCTTGCATATATCACACTCTCTCAGCCTC
>NW_024816840.1:0-2137 GCF_019175285.1 Sceloporus undulatus | reverse complement strand
GGTGCCAAGCGGCCTCCTCCTCCTCCTGGTCTGGGAGGAAGCCGAGGCCTGCTCCCAGGCCGGGAAGGGTGCGGGGCTACTTGGAATCACGGCAATTGCCACGGTGCCAAGCGGCCTCCTCCTCCTCCCTGGCCTTGCGGAGGCCTTGGAGGACCACGCGGCCGGAGCTCCAACCGCGGAGCCGCCTCCAAGGCCTCGCTGGGGCCCGGGAGGGAGCGTCTCTGCGGCTGGAGCGCCAACTGCGGAGAGCCCTCCCAGGCCTCAGCAAGGCCTTGGAGCTGCCACTGGGGCTGAGGTGGCCGTGGTGGATGGGGCTGTCCCAGTTTGGGCACCAAACCGGACCGGGACCGGGATGGCACCGTCCAAACCGGGATTGTCCCATGCCCCGGCGGGATATGGCAACTCTAATCATGGAAGAGGTGCCATCTCTGGGTGCAGATCAAAGAATGAAGTCAGGCAAGTGGCTGAGATCAGAGAGAGTATTGGTTGTAAGTGGCAGTGTGTTCCCCTTCCCCAAAAAGACTCAAAGAGCCTGAAGGAGTGAGAAAACGGGGACCTAAAAATGGGGTTGAACCTACTAAGTGGATTCCATTCATGTGTGGGTGGCTGGCTGGCTGCCATTATGGCTACATAAGGTTCGGCAGTACTGAGTTGACTGTTTTAAAAAGGCTATAGTTATGGTCCATAGCTTCTCTAGTTCACCTCCATTTAAGGTTTTTTTTTCCCAGAGCTATACTACAGTGACTTCTGTGGTTCCTATAGAGAGCAGGAGTCAAAGAGGAATGAGTGAAGCAGTGATGGGCTTTGGCTCAGGTGAAACAAGGAGCTAACATCTCTTCTCAGAGTTACCAGCTGCAGAAAGATTTTATAAAAGAGGTCAATTACAAATAACATATATTCCTTTTCTGGCTTGTTTAAGCAGAATATTTTAAATTTTCCAGTCACTAGATAAACAGTTATAGGTCAAATGCATTGTTCTTAGATCAATGCTGGATCACCAAGATTAGAAAGAGATTTAGGCTGGTTCATATACAGTATCGAGAGCCAGCGTGGCATAGTGGTTTGAGCGTTGAGTTATGACTCTGGAGACAATTCTCCATTTGCCCATAAAACCCACTGGGTGACCTTGGGCAAGTCACAACTGTCTTAGCCCTAGGGAAAGGCCATGGGAACCTTCCTCTGAACAAATCTTGCCAGGAAAACCTATGATAGGTTCACTGCCTTAGGGTCGCTGTAAGTCAGAAATGACTTGAAGGTACACAGCTACAAAAATATGCAGTATTAAGTGATAAAGAGAAATATGTGTAACTCCTTGAGCTAAATGTGTTTAGGTTTTCTCTTTTATGAAGTTGTTTTTGCCCCTGCTCTTGAATCTTGATTTAGCGATGCTGAGAAGAAAACCAGATATGAATGTGCAGCTTAATACTTCTTCTGACTTCGTCTGTCCATTTTCTTCCTGGCTGGTTTCTCAGACTACCTCAGTCACTTGGAAGTACCACTGGTTTCATTTACACTAACAATCAAGACAAGAACCCTATTCCTTTTCCCCCTGAGAATAACTCCCAATGAATTCAATGTCTCACTTTTTTCTATTTTAGTAAATGTTAATTATTAAGTTGTGTGTACAATATATCATATAACTATATCGTATACCATTTGTTTGAGGGAAGCTGCTTTAGAAATAAGGCCCACTATATTACGCTGGCAACCTCCATCTGATATTTGCTAAAATCATATTTTGGTTTTAGAATATCGTAGTGCAATCATATGTCAACACAGCCTTCATTAGTGCTTTTCAAGCAATTACCTTTAGTCTTTTTTTTAAAAAATCATATTAACAGGGAAATAAATTGTCAGACTCCTTTCTGGAGCTTTGCTTCCAAAGCACTTTTCAAGGAGACACAGTGTCCTGGCTGAGTGGAAACTTACAGCAGCTGCAGGTTTATTAGGTTGATGCTTTTAGTAGCAGAGTTATTTAGAATTCATTTTAGAGAATCCTTTACATCTCTCCCAAACGCTGCTTGTTTTTGCAACCAGTGGCGGGGTACAAACCATTTGCTCCGCGCGGGAGCCGCAGCAGCCAAACCGCGCGGCTCCCGCGCGGAGCAAAAAAGAAGCTCCAAAATGGAGCTTCTTT
>NW_024816839.1:0-2137 GCF_019175285.1 Sceloporus undulatus | reverse complement strand
CTGCCATGCCAAGCCTTCTTCACTGTTGGCTCTGCTGGCAAAAGCTATTGGGAGTTACAGTCCAACAGCATCTGGATGGCTGCATGATTCCCCACCTCTGATTTAGAGCGGATCTGAGGCAGACCAAAAATAGCGTACAAGTAGGTCAAAATCACACTTAACAGGGAACAAATCCAAACACAATAAATAGGACCTATGTCTACATACTATACACACATTCAGGGTTATGTTATTAGTTCAGTCCTGAAAATTTCAGTCGATTAATACTAATAATAATTATGTGTATACCAATTTGGAATACTTTCCAATGGAGAACATGTGGCTCTCCAGGTGCTATTGGAATCCCTCCATCCTTATCCATTTTCTCCGCTGGCTATGGAAGATGGGATTGCAGTCTAAGAACCTCTGATGATCTCCAAGGGCCCGAACAGACAGGCCAAAAACTGCTTTGGGCCACTTTGGAGGTACAGTGCACCCGCGTTATACGCGGGACACAAGGGGCGGTGTGTCCCATTCATTTGAATGGGACGCGTGCTCAAGGCGTGCACATGCGCCACCGCATCACTGTGCCACCACCGGATGCATGAGCCCCAATACTTTCAATGGGGCTCAAGCATACACTTTTTTTATGCGGAGGGGGGGGGGGGAACGGATCCCCTGCGTGAAAAAAGGGCAGACTGTATGTTGTTTAAGTGAAGCTGCACCAAAGGACTGGAGCATGGCTTTGGCTTGGCTCCCAGCCTCTTATGGATGCAGCATTTAAACAGCATGCCTCCAAAGTGGCCTGAAGCAGCTTTATTTTGGCTGCCTGTTCAGGCCCTAAGTTCATCATACCTGCCGTACAATCCTAGAACATTTATCAGTATGATTATACTCACTAGTTTGGGGATATGTAGACTGAATGAGAATGGCTTGCTTAACGCCACCTAGAGAATGTGTGTTAGAAATTCAAATCAGGGATTTTCTGTTTCATAGTTCAGTCTCTCACCATACTAGTTATTACCAATTATTATTTGATGTACATGCCATAATCAATTAAGAGATCTATTTTTAAAACAATTAATAAAAAGATATTCTCCAATGGGAGGAAAGATAGGAGAATTAATCCAAGATGATTAATCCAAGGCACACACTCTCAGCCTCAGAAGATGGCAATAGCAAACACCCTCTGAAAAAATTACCAAAAAAATCCCATGATAGGTTCACCTTATGGTCACCATAAGTTGAAAATGATTTGAAAGCACACAACAACAGAAATACATTATTATTATTATTATTATTATTATTATTATTATTATTATTATGCTTTATTTATATAGTGCTGTAGATTTACTCAGCGCTGTACATACAAACAATAACGTGGATAAAGTAAACCTGCCCATGGCGTGCAATACATCAATCAATTCTAATTAGTAGTCCAATTACAAAAGTAGAAATCAGTTGTTAATCTGTTGTCATACTTTCTATATCATTTTGATTTTTCTATCATAATCTAAATAAATTTAATTTGTCAGTATCCTTATTAATCAAAATACCTAAATATTTAACTCAAACAATTAATATTCTATTTGGGGGAAAAAGAGTCATAGAAATATGACATTAATTTAAGGTCCAAAGATGCATTCACATTCACAGTCAAACATCTACCACTGCTGCTGCTGCTTACAAATGGAGAGGGGAGGCAGAGGCAATCCAGGTGATGGAGATGCAGCTGATCTGGGTTCTGAGGAAAAGCAAAAGAAGAATGCACATATGTTTTTAAAAAATAACACCCTCATTTCTTCCCTCCTTTAAGCTGAGACCAACTGCTTCTTCATCTGGATAGCTCTTCCCCTTCACCAGTAGCCTCTCCTGAAGCCTAACAGCTGTTGGGAGAGAGAATATGGAACTGTGCAAAAAGAACATTATGCTTCATCTTCTCAATGTAGGGCCCATTCACATTACAAAAAAAATCGGTTTTGAAACCGATTCAATCACGTGAAGTTCCTACTCACCCCGAATCTCACACAAGCGAATCCAGGGCATGCACACCCGTTCCGTGGTAAATGGCCCCTAGCGCAGGTCTTTTGAAATCGGCGCAAATACCGTTTCTTTTTAAAAACCCCGGGTCCTGGGAATGAGAACTTTGGCCTCGATC
>NW_024816838.1:0-2137 GCF_019175285.1 Sceloporus undulatus | reverse complement strand
GATTGCTTTAGTCTACATGTTTGATTTTCTCCTATATTAATAAACCATTCTGCTTCTTTACTATGTCCAAATGACTCTCAGAATTATACACATTCTAGGAGTAATGGGATACCATTTCTAACATATAACATTTCTTCCTCTGGGCCCCTGAATTTCACTGCAATTTGGCAAATATTATAGTTATAAAGCATAAGTTAGCATTTCATGCTGACACGACATCAGAGTGGCAGTACTTAAAAAGCTTGTTTCAGACCAGCTGTAACTCCACACTGAAGAGTGTACTTATGCAAGTAAGTCCCACCAGTGGAACACTGAAGTACATTTTGCTGCTCTGTGAAACAGTAATTGGCAGCAGGAACCCTCAGTGTATCGGTAGAACTGCTAAACACCATTCAAGAGGAATACTGACAAATACTGAAGGATCGCTGTTGATATCTAAAAGAAGCAAGATGATTTTGAACATCCTTTGCAAATGCATGTTGCTGTAGTTTTTCTTTCAACACAGAAAGTAAATTTCAGAAGTTACACAGGATATTTTTTACAAATGGACTACTTAAGCACTGCATGCAAAACTTACTTTTAAATTTCACTGTGAAATTTAGCATCTTACCTTTCTTGCTGCTACCATAATCTGTTGCAAAATCATGAGGATAATGGTACTTCTCAAAGACTCAGTAGTCAGCTGTTTATCATGCCCTGTTATCATAAATCCAATTAGAGATACATTACATTAGGCACTTGGCGAGGAACACTGAATATATAAAGAAAGAGGGTGGGAGGAGAGAGTCCATGTCTTTGGGGAGTGGCTGTTGCTGCCCCTTGAAAAATGCCTAAGGCCCGTTACAAATGGGCCGTTTTGTGCGTGCGGAGCGCGCACTAGGGTTAGAGAGGGGCAGTGCTTCCGCACCCCCCTAACCCTAGTGCGCGCTCTGCACGCACAAAATGGCAGTGCCCCTTCCACATGGCCGCCGCCATGAGGACGTCACGACTGTGCTGCCTCTATACGGGGCGGCGCAGACATGACATCCTTGCTCCGCGCCAGGGCGCTTAGTGCACCCTTAGCACGGAGCAGGAAGGAGCTCCGTTTCAGAGCTCCTTCCTGGTTTGGTCCTCTGGGCGCAGCCTTCACACGGCTGCGCCCAGCGGACCAAAGGAGAAAGGGGCCAAGCGGCCCCTTTCTCCTCCTCCCCGCCGCCGCGGGGTGTCCTTGGGGCTTGAAGCCCCAAGGACACCCCTTTCCAGGCTGCGGGGAAGGGGCCTTTTGCCACTTCCCCGCAGCCTGAAAAGCGGCGGATCAGGGCCTCAGTGGCTGCCGCTCTGGACGCTGAGGCCCTGATACCCCGGGGAAAGGGGCGGGTGCAGCCCGCCCCAAATGGGCGGTCTGTAACCCGCCCCAAATGGGCGGTCTGTAACCCGCCAAAATGCCTTTGCATTTTTCACTGTGAGTCAGAACAGACTGGCATGAAAAGCCTGCTTCCAACTGGTTTGGGGGCATGGTGTATGCTCAGTGCATGCCCCCAAGATGCCTGGAAGCTGACTTCATGCTGCCTGGATGCCCTTTTGTGGCATGGCTTATTGGAGCTCCAGTGACATGGCATTTGGACATCACACACCGCTGGAGCACTTTAAAGCAATGGCAATGTGGAAAAGCTGGCTTTTTGCCAGGCCTGTTTGCCACTTCTTTGGGAGCTGGTAAAAAGGTGGATTGGGGCCACAGCATGCAGTTGCCATAGCCCCAATCCAGCTTTCTCAGGGGTGGCTTAAAGCCACCCCTTTGTGGCAGTCTGTTGAAGTTGTTGGAGGTTTATGTAAATACATCCATTTTCAAAGTGTTCCTTAAAAGTCAAAAGCCATCTACTATTGGAGAAAGTCAAAACAGAAACTCCTCATGGGAACATAAGACATGATATATTATCTGGATAAGAAGATCATCCATTAAAATTAATAAACTGTGTGTGAGATAGAGATAGAGATAGAGAGGTTGATAAGAAAAAACTTTATTCTATTCCTCTACTTTGCCTAGCTATGGCTACAAATGTATGTCACACTGGTTTGGAGTGATGGCAAATAGGACAACTAAAACAGAATAGGAAATGTAGGAAACCATCTCTCTGGAGGCTGCCTCAATGCCAGTGAC
>NW_024816837.1:0-2137 GCF_019175285.1 Sceloporus undulatus | reverse complement strand
AATTTTTCATTTACATTTAGAAGGGATTTCAGCTACATATTATAAATAATAATAATAATAATAATAATAATAATAATTATTATTATTATTATTTCTTACCCACCTCTCCTCGTGGATTGAGGTGGGGGACAACAACAACTAACAAGCAACTTCAGTTAAAACACACATCAATTTAAAAGGGCAAATAAAATATACACTTATTAAAACAATCCAATCTAAAATTCAGCATTTAAAATTTACAATTTAAAAATAATAAGGATAAGCCTGAATAAGAGACTGGTCATTAATGCTGTCTTAAATCCAGACAGCATAGCTGTTGAATATCTTTGGGCAGGTCATTTCACAGTCTAGGGGCATCTGAAGAAAATGTCCTCTGGCTGACAGTTGCCAACCTAGTCCTGGCTGACTGGAGTAAATGTCCATCAGATTACCTGAGTGTACAGGGCAGATAATGTTCCAGTGTAATAAAATCAGGAAACTAAAAACGTGAAAAGAGGATAAGTAGGTGCATTAGTCATAAGTTTCTATAAAAGCTGAGCAAATATCCAAATACAAACCCATTTGTAAATTTTGTTTATACAGCATTCTTTCAAAAGTAGCAGGTGCCCATAATGGATTTCCTGCATGGCAGGGGGTTGAACTGGATGGCCCTAGTGGTCTCTTCCAACTCTACGATTCTATGATTCTATGCTTTTATATATTTTTTCTTTATACTGTATATAATTATTAGTTTAGATACAGACAGTATAATTCAATATCAACACAGAGAACAGAGACGCATGGGAGGCGAAAGCAGTGCATGCACATGTCTCCCTTCCGATGCCTCAAACAGCTCTGGCAAGCTGTCTGAGGCACTAGAAGGGCAGGAGAAGAGTGAGCTCACAGGTCCACTGCCTCCCTTCCAATGCCTCAGATAGCTCTGGGAAGGGCAGGAGGAGCATGTGGTTGCAGCTTTGTTTCCAGTGCTTCAGACAGCTCTGGGGAGCTGCCTGAGGCAGCGGAGGAGAGCTGAGAGAAGTGTGCAGATGCCCTCCTGGTGGTTCCCTCCCTCCTCGGCTTTCCCCTCACTCCCAGGGGAAAAGTCCGGAAGGGAGGGAGCAGGAGGAGCATGCACATGCAAAGCTAGGGACTCATGAATAATCAAATCTGCGAGTTCGAAAGTTGCAAAAGTCAAGGGTCGACTGTACTCTATTGTTTTCTTAACTGTCCTGTTTAGTTAGATTAAACTGAGAGAACCAGCGTTACTCTCAGTGACTTTTATGCTGGAATGGAACTGTGATCTTGGATCTCTCTGGGCTAGCCCAGTGCTCTAGACACAAGTCACTGGGATTGTTCATACGAGTGATAAAATGTGTTTTGCCCCATTTTGAAACATAGCTGTTTTAACTGGGAGGAATCTGGGGTGAAGCCACACTCAGGGACCAAACACCAGAGCAAAATAACTCCTGGTATGCTCCAGTTCAAGCTGAAAATTGCAGGCTATCACACTGGCATGTAGACTATGGTCCGGTGCAGGGACCAGAATGCCATAGCTGCCTATAATATTTGTCGTCCACCCATGAATTCATTGCACATGCGCATATGTGGTTAGCTGCACCATTGACTCCTTGTGTACCCATGAAGCAAAATAATACAGTTGATTTAATCATAACATTAACAAACTGGCCGCTTTGACAGGGGTCATGGGGGAAAGGGAGCATGTATGGTGCGGGAGTCTCCATGGTAGTGCTGTGTCAGTGTTTCACTGGATACACCGTTTTGCCATATGGGCAGTCTATCGCTTGTGTGATTGAGCAGGTGGTTGCATGGCTGTTTGCACAGGGTGTCAAATGGTCTGGCATGTGGGAGAGGTGAGGGGGTGATTGGTGATTGTTGGAGGAGCATCCATGTGCATGTGTTTTGGGTAGAAGAGAAAAAATAATGGTGTGGTGCAGCTTTTTTTGATGGGTCTGTCCTTTCAGACAAAGGGAAGCAGTGTGGATTGCCCATGTATATTCAGCCCATTGTGGGAACTAGTGGTGCGTTAAGTGGATGTTCCCTGTGAACTTGGAAAGTCTAGAAGTAAGCCAAATTTTCTCATCTATTTGCTCAGGCCCACTGTCTGTATACAGTAGGCTTTTCAATGACAGATCATTTG
>NW_024816836.1:0-2137 GCF_019175285.1 Sceloporus undulatus | reverse complement strand
TTATTATTATTATTATTATTATTATTATTATTATTATTATTATTATTATTAACCTTTATTTATGAAGCGCTGTAAATTTACACAGCGCTGTACATACAATCTTTTTTAGTTAGACGGTTCCCTGCCCTCGGGCTTACAATCTAAAAAGACATGACACAGAAGGAGAAGGGAGTGGTGGAGGGAAAGGGTAAGAGGTCCAGCAGTTCCTCTCACAAATAACTCACATGTTCCTCAAGTTTTGTGAGGATGCAGGAAAGTTTTTGTAGTGCCAGTGCCCGAATCGTGACATTTTGGCATTTGAGGTGGTGCAGAATAGGGGCCAGTTGGAGCTTCAGGTTTTCTTCTGTAAGATCTTCTGGAATGGCTGCCAGTTCCGCCTTTCCAGCAGCTGCAGCAAACTGTTGCAATTCTCTGCAACAGGGACATGGGGAAGAAAATCAGCATATAGTTAATCCCATAGGTTTATTGTCATTCAAAGAGAGTAACTCTCTATCCAACAATTGCAGAGCTGGTTATATATACAGTACAAATGTCTATCAAAAGGCAGGGGATCTTGTGGACTCTAGAGGTGGTTGGAATGCAATTCCGACAAACTTTGGCTAGCATAACCATAATGTGGGATGATGGGAGTTGCAATCCAACAAATGGAAGGCCAACATTCCTCGCCTGCTAGATCAGCTAAATATACCCATTTAACTGCTGTGGCATTCAAGCAATCCCAGGATTTCTCTGGTAAGTGGATGTGAGACTTAGGTACTTTGCTTCCTATACAGTGAATGCAGCACAGAGTCCAAGACCTGCACTTTTCTCAGCTCTAGGATTAGTCTCTAAATTAGTCTCTCTTCTGGAGACTAATTTAGATTATTCCTTTGTGCAGTATATGAATACTACACAAGTCTGAAAACTTTGGTTTGATCAGAATTGGATCCATATGGGATCAGCCATAATGGGCCACTGTAAAAAAAAAGTACATGTTGCAAATGACTGCACTGAAAGACAAGCCTCTGGAAAGTTTTTTTTCTGGACTGTTGGAGGTTCTCACACACAGAGGCTACAATTGCCTACCATTTCCAAAAGCTTCAGGCAGGGCTTGGTAACCCAGTCTATGCTTTGAACCCTCAAAGACAATAGGAAATTAGCAACACATTACCTGTCAGCCAAACTTATGTCTTCTCCTGGACCAGAACAGGACATACTCTCCTCACTTAAGTTACCTTTCTGTACAGGAGACAAGAGAAAAAAGGACCAGGAGGTTCATAGACTAAAAGACAGCTCAAACACTGAGGCTGCTTCCACATGAGAATTTTAGTGGAATTGTCTTCGTTCGTTCACTTACATTTTACAAGACAAGAATGGAGTAGGGCCATCTAATGCCATCTACTGCAGTGTCTTACTGTGGCTTAATTCAGGAAAGGTAAGCCGCTGTTTTAACACCATGCAATAGGTTCCTTAGATTTGTTATGTAGGGCTGATGAAGAATTGGTTACATAAGGGAAGAGCATCATGCAGCCCTCAAGAGATTGCTGGTATGGAAATCCCATCATCCCCGGCCAGCATAGTCAATGGTGAGAAATACTGGGATTTGTAGTCCAGCAACATCTGGAGGGCCACATAATTCCTCCTGCCACTGGTATATGTGAAAGAAAGTTGTTGAGATTTCATTCCTGTTTCCCTACCTTTGATAAAAAACCATTGTTTTATATATGGATATAGAATAACATGGCTTTGTTCTAAGACCATTTTCCATCCTTTCCAGTGTAATGAAAGAACTGCAGTTCAAACATCAAGATGTCATAATGAGGAGAGCTGTTTGCTTGCATTGCTGACATTGCTCTAGGACAAGAAGGTGGGAAGCCTTAGTCTCTCCATATGCTTTGCTCTGCAGTTTCCAGAAATCCCAGTTAGCACAGTGACTTGTAAAGCTTCTGTAAAACTTTATTCCCCATACAGGATTGCTAGGGTTTTTGATTTCTTGGGGAGGCTGTTCCTTTGGTCCTGCCATCCTCAGAGGCAACTTTGGCCTGTTACAGACAGCCAAAATAAAGCTGCTTCGAGTCACAGTGGAGGTATGGTGTTTCAATGATGCATGCGTCCTAAGAGTCCAGAAGCCGCACCAAAGCCACGCTCCAGCCCTAAG